>NW_026020058.1:1143636-1327984 GCF_900185275.1 Solanum verrucosum
TGAAAAATAATATTATATATTTAAGTTTTAGGGGTCAATTAACCACTAATAATACAAATACTTTTCATTGCGAAACAGTAAGAAATATAGAACATGATTTCCTACTCATTTATGCCAACTAACTTATTGCAAAAATGCATGATATCATTTGGGAAATTTTTTAATTTTTTCGTACAAAAATATTACATTTTTTTTTCATGGATTCAATCAAAATATCTATGAAAATAAGAAGAATAGTTTGCAATGAAAAAGTTAGTGTAAGTAGTGATTGTTTTCCCCTATAATAAAAAAGACTATACCAATATTTAATTGCCTATAGCAAGATCTTTTAAACCTATTTTCTTAAAAATAACTTTTGACTATGTTTGAATTTATAAAATGGGGGGAATGTGGGGTAAGTCGTGAGGGTGTGTGGTAGTGCCCATAACCGCCTTAACCGTCACTGTTTCAAGAAATAGATAAAATCAGCATAAAAAAAAACATGAAATATCAAGTTTAATTATTATAGTACTAGTAGAGAAAAAAAAATACTAATGGAAGGAAGAAGATCATCATCTTCATATCATCGTCATCATCGTTACGAGTTTGATGAGGATGAAGATGAAATAAAGAAAGGACCATGGAAAGAAGAAGAAGATCAAGTGCTCATAAATCATGTTAAGAAATATGGTCCAAGAGATTGGAGCTCCATTCGATCCAAAGGCCTTTTGCAACGTACTGGAAAATCTTGTCGTCTTCGTTGGGTCAATAAACTTAGACCTAACTTAAAAAAGTAAATTACTAGTACTACATTCTTTAATATGTCAATTTTAACATTTTTCTTGATTTTTATTTGTAACTTTTGATTGTTGTTTTGGTGAAAAGTGGAGTGAAATTTTCTGGAGAAGAAGAAAGGACAGTTATTGAACTACAGGGACAATTTGGTAATAAATGGGCAAGAATTGCTACATATCTACCGGGGCGAACTGACAATGATGTTAAGAATTTTTGGAGTAGTCGACAGAAAAGGTTGGCTAGGATTTTACGAACATCCCAAAATAACACAACCCAAACTTGTGCTTTTCCCCTAATATTAGAGGTATTATATTATTTCTTAATTTGTATATGTCATTCTTTTTGTTTGATCTCGAGCATGGTTGCTTTTGTATTTTTGTTGGATTTTCAGACTAGGAACAAAAATAAATTGATAGTGCATGTCTACAACTTAGCATATTGACTAAACAATAACACTTATCATTGTTTCCATTTTGAACTCATTTTTTCCCTTCTATATATTTTTTTATGTTGAAGAGCATAATATATACGGATAGAACACCTTATATATTTTCATCCTCTTTTTAATTCATCTTTATTTCTACTATGGTCTGGTCATCTTAACTTGATGGTATGAAAAAATTGTATAATTTGCGTTAAATGGACGTTTATCCATGCTTTATTGTGAAATTCAAAAAAAAATTGTTTTTGTTATCAAATTGAAAAATGATATTTGAAAATGCATGCATTGCAGTTGTGTTTGACCATGAATATAAATTGAAGTTGTTATTTTTTACTTTTGTTTAGTAATTTGAAGTAAAAATATATTTTTGTTTGGATTTTTTTTATCAGGCACCTAAATTGAGCTCATCAAGAGAACATGAAGAGTCATTGTCCAAGTCACAATCTTGCTCATCATCCTATATTGACAACTCTGACCACATGATGAACCAACAACTTGTCCCCTTGGAAGATTTAGTGATGACTCCAGATTCAATTGCTTTTGAACCAAACATGCTTATGCATCATCAACTTGACATCATGAGTATTACTACTATTCCTAATGATGAGAAGAAACTTGGAATTATAGAATCTTCACATATCCCAACTCATGATGACTTTGCTTTGCCACTAGAAAATCAAGAATTCCCCATCATGCCTAACTTCATAGATGTTTTTGGACATGGATTTGATAATGTGGAAATACCATTTGTCAAGAGACAAATTGAGAAGCCACTTACTCCAGATAGCTTCATTGATGACTTCCCTTTGGATATGTTTAAACATATTGAACCTCTACAAAGTCCATCTCAATGGTGATTTATTTTTATTTTGTTACTCTAATTCTTGTTAGGCTCTAGTAGTAACTACTCATTATTATCTAGTACTAGTATTTTTCCATTGAATGCTATTATTTTATTTTATTTTTGTATCAAGACAATTTGATTTTAGTGTTTAATTGCTCAAGGCTCTAGTAGTAACTACTCATTATTATCTAGTACTAGTATTTTTCCATTGAATGCTATTATTTTTTTTTTTTTTTTTTTGTATCAAGACAATTTGATTTTAGTGTTTAATTGCTCAAATCAAATGTTTATCTAGTATTTTATGATGGCTAGATAGAAGATTTTTCTTTTTGTTTTTTCTTTTTTATTTTCTCAATAAAAGAATACAATACAATTAGATCACTTATTAATCATAGCTAAATCTTTATGATGAACATCATTGGATATCAAGTTAAGTAGTTTGAGGACAAGCTTTTAGGTGACTCATTCTTGTGCAATTATAATGTCTACCAACACGATATAATAATATTATTTCTTCCAATTTTTCCATAATGGTGCATTTTACTGGTGTTGGGCAAACTTTGTGTCATCTCAACTAGTGTGTTGTGTCCTTACTTGATTTAATAATTTCAACGCGGAGCATAATATGAATATATAAATTAAAGAGAAAGGGTAAAAGTTACGGTTCTCTCAAATTTTCAAAAAAGATATTTTAACTATGTGACTGTCCTATTACCCTATAAAAGTATTAAATACCTTTATAAACAGAGCATTTTGACCCATTTTCTCATCTATGAACAAGTGCATGATTCTCATCCCTTTTAATTAATTAATTAAATTTAAAAAGTGGGTTAACCCGATCCGAATCGTTTCAAAAACAAAATTTCTTGATAATACTTAAAAATAGAAAAATTCACAAAATTCTCCTTCAAAGTTCCAATCTCTAATCAAATTCTAACTCAAATTCATCAACCCACAAAATTCTAACTCAAATTCATCAACCCACTTTACAATTTTACTCCTTAGATCGATTAAATTGACTCAGAAATCTCTAGCTATTGCTCCTGCAATATACAACAATGGCGGTTCATTCCCTTTCTCCCTCCGTGGGAGCAACTTTTCATTGTCACCATAGCTACCCAACTGGTTCTTTCTTCTCCCAATACTACTTCTCCAACTTTGTTATCGAATGACTTCTAATTAATATTTCTAAGTAGAAGTTTCTTATATTTTTGAGCTAATTTCATCAAAGAGAGTGCTAATTTTTTTAAAACCTTCAACCAAAAGCTCTCTTGAAAATTCGGGGAAGATGGTGCATTTTAAAATAAATTAATTAATAGAGAAAATAACTGAAATGTGGCACTTTTTAATTGGTTTTGGAAAGTAAAATGATATTTTCATGTGTTGTCATCAGCGTGTTCACAAATAAATAAGGAGAAAATTCGTCAAATGGTCTATTTACAAAGATATTACTCTCTCCGTTTCACAAAGAATGGTCTAATTTGACTTGGCACGGAGTTTAAGAAAATAAAAAAGATTTTTGAATCTTGTGATCCTAAATTAAAGTTATGTCAAATGTACAAATTGTCATTTAATCTTGTAGCCTTAAACATGTCACGTGAAAAACTGAAATTAAAATGTTACCAAAAAAAGAAAGAGGTCATTCCTTTTTAAACAGACTAAAAAGGAAAGGAGGTCATTCTTTTTTAAACGGAGTGAGTAATTACTTTTGTGAGGTAATAGGACGCTTGCATAGTTAAGGTATATTTTTGAAAATTCGAGTGTCACTTTATATCTTCTCTCTAAACTAAAAAATAAAAGAAAATGTCTACTAATTTTGGACCATGTTTAGTATGTCAAAAATCTAATTTAGATCACATATTTTATCAAGGCAAGTTATAATATTATGCTTGAGATATCATCTCTTACGTACTATTATGTTGGTAGAAGCAGCATTAAATCTAATTTTGGCAGTGTTGGGTATGTCAAAAAAAAATGACACTTTTTATTCTCTAAGTGTTCTTTGGTTAGTTCTTAAGCACTCAATCCAGAAAACTGGATTTTTCTCTCCCTATGGCATAGAACATAACAGTTCAAAAATATTTAAATTAAATAAAGTATAAATTTAATAGTTGCTAGGAACATGAAAGTGGAGAATTGGAATCCAATTATATCCTTACTTCTGTCTCTCTTTTTTTTTAGACAAATAATAAGGGACAAAAAATCTCAAATCGTAGTTACAAAGACTAATTTCTAAGATTTAAGTGGTCGGTGAAAATGTGTTAAACAAGCTTATAAGCGATTAAGTTTTGTTGTATTTGAATAATATATGCAAGGGTTACAATTTTTATAAAATTATGAAAAATATATAATCATCTGATTCTTCTCCCTACGATTGTCAACTCAAGAGTTTTACTTTGCTCTTGAATCGATCAATTGCTTGTTGAAACTTCACCACAAAAATGTGGACCCAAGCTTTGATCACAATCGTGGAGATATAGAAACTTGTGGCTCACAATTTGGAGACGAAGATTTTTTTGTGTGTGGAAGACTTACGAAACACTACTGAAGAGCAGAGCTTCTATAAGTCCTTCTCCCTTCTCTTCTACTCTTTTGACAACTCATTTATATGGGAGTAAGCTATGATTTGGCGGTATTTTGGTCTCCAAGTAATTTTAGAGGACCTTGGACTTGAAGAACATGAGTTGGACTCATCTTGTCAACTTAACAGACTGACTCAAATGTAATTTGAACTATATTAAGTCATATAAGTTTAACTTAAATATTAATCCAACTTTATAAGTCAATGATTGACCCAATAAGGCTCAATTAAACCTAGCAATCAAATGCAGTAAAAGCTCAATTATATCTAGCAGTCAGTACCCCTCAATTACTAATGCAAGTTTATTTACGGTAAAAACCCAATAAGGCACAACTAATGCCCTTAATACTCATTTATTTATAATAATTACTCAAATTCGTTATTTACTTCAATTTTATGTTTCTATTCTTTTTTATTACTATAAGTACTAAAAGAAAATCATTTCTACGGCGTAACATTCTTTCTTTTCCATTTCTAAGCTTCCTTTTCGATTCTTCATTATTATTAATTTGCTCCATTTGAAACTTTTTTTCCTAAAAAAAGAAGTTATTTCATAGGTTCTTTTTTGTTTGTTTTTCTTTTTCCACAATTATTTATTTTATATTGTATTTTGTGTGCAGTATTTATATATTTTTTTGTTAGGAAATAAAGTAGAATTTTCCCTTGTGAGAAGTATTTTGTCCAAATTCAAGCTTTAAAACATGTCATTTGTTAGTAATATATCATTGTTTGCTACTTTTATTATTTATTGCAAGTTTGTATATAGTCATACTGTAAATTTTAGTGTAATATTATTTTTTTAAAAAGGAAAATGCCCTATTATAAGTCGAAGGAATAATTATATTAATTTCATATTGAATTTTGATAATTCTTACAACTTGGTAGAATATATTATCGTTATTCATTAGTGTTATATCAAATTGTGTTACCTTTTTTCATTTATTGCAAACTTGTACATAGTTATAGTGTAGATTGAAATGTAATAATTTTATCTTTTTTGGAGTATATGTCTTATTATAATTTTAGAAATAATTATATCAATTTTATATTATTCTTTCATCATATTTATTAATAAATAAAAAAGGTTGGTATGATTTTGTATTTGCTCCCAAAATGAATGTCATTTTGTTTTTTAAAATATGGGTGTTTCTTTTATCTCGAGATAATCTATATAACATATAAAGTTAGGCAAAAGAAAAATGACACGAGGCATTTTGTTTAATCAGAAAATCCTTGATCATTTTTTTCAATATCATATGCAATTAAAAGTTTAATAGAATTTAATGTATGATGGTTATTAATAGCTATAAGATGAAAATTATGAAATTTTAGTTGTTTTAATTTTATCCTTACTTATAGTACTATCAAAAACATTCTTAAGCAAAAGTTCAAAAAATATTAATAATTTAATATCATAATTCAATTTTGAAAACTAATAGTTATTTCATAATTTCAATAATGTGCTAATTTGTTTACTCGATTATCGACATGAGCAGATTTACATTTACATTTTCAATATTCTAAATTTTTTTTTACATCTTAAAATCATATTAGATAGTTTATATAGGATATAAATAATTAATCCACATATATATTAAAGACTCTATATTACATCCTATACATCTGCTGACTAATAATTTGTAATATAATAAATTAATTACGAGTGATAACTGATTCGAATTAATTAATATTAAATTAAATTTGTTTTATTTTATTTCAATATTTAATATATGTAAGAGAGTAAAAATATATACATTTTGATAGGAGTTAAGGAGCAAATCAAATTACTATAATTTAGGGAGGAGTTATTGGAGTCTGGAGAACCAAATTACTACAATTTAGGGAGAAGTTACGAGGAAATCAAATCACAACAATTCAGCAAGGAGTTATTGAGGAAATCATATTACTACAATTCAACCATGTCTTGTAATTTCAAAACTCTCTCCATAATCTTCTTCAAAGAAAAATTCATAACGTCTTTATTTTCGTATTTATACATTTCGATAATAAGGAAAGTACTGATAATATTGTTATCATTCAAATTAGGGGTGTGCAAAAACCGATTTAACCAATAAACTGAACCGAAAAAAACTCTATTGGTTTATTGATATTGGGTTATTGGGCTAACGGTTTTTAAACGGTTTTGCAAATTTTTTTATTGGGTTATTGATTCGGTTTCCGGTTTTATAATTTTTGTTAATGGTTAAACCGATAACCCAATAAGACTATACTAAATTTACTAGTCTTATTGTTAATGGTTAAACGATTGTTACTTTCACACTTTTTGTTAATGGTTAAACAATTGTTATTTTCACACTTTTTCCTTTGAATGTGTCTAGTGTCTAAACTTGCAAGAAAAATGATTGTTACTTTTATGATTATTACTTTCATGCCAAATGCTGGAAAAATCATATGGTTTATTTGAATTTTTTTTATTGTGTATATAATATATATGAGTATTTTCTTATTGGTTAAACCGAAAACCGAACCGTTAAGTACCATAAACCGATTAACCAAAAATCGATAAGAAATATGTTATTGGTTTGGTTATCGGTTTGAAGTATTTACAAATCGAAAATCGATAAACCGAACCAATAACACCTAAAACCGAACCGAACCGATCGATGCGCACCCCTAATTCAAATCAGTTTAACAAACAATCCGACAAAAAAGGAAGTGCAAGAATGTCATCTCTCCTCAGTTAGACGATTTTGACTTAGATTTTATACCAGAAATAAATCACAAAAAAGGTAAATTTT
Source organism: Solanum verrucosum (assembly GCF_900185275.1). Taxonomy (NCBI): domain Eukaryota; kingdom Viridiplantae; phylum Streptophyta; class Magnoliopsida; order Solanales; family Solanaceae; genus Solanum; species Solanum verrucosum. The sequence goes on from NW_026020058.1 coordinate 1,151,037, forward strand.
TTGTTATGAGAAAAATATTATTAAATTGTGTATCTGAGTTGTTACATTGAACCCTATTTATAGACATTACATTGGAATCCTTTTCCAACTAGGATTCTTATTCCTATTCCTATTCTAAGTAAGAATGTATATACATTTATTTATATTCTAACACTCCCCCTCAAGCTGGTGCATACAAATCATATGTACCTAACTTGTTGTAGATGTTATTAATACGAGGACCTGTGAGGGACTTGGTGAAGATATCTGCAAGCTGATCATTTGACTTCACAAAATTCGTAACAATATATCTTGATGAGAGTATCTTTTCTCTGGAAAGTGACAATCAATCTCAATGTGCTTAGTCCTTTCATGAAACACTGGATTTTATGCGATATGAAGAGCCACTTGATCATCACACACAAGTTCCATCTGATTAATTTCATCAAATTTTAGTTCTCCCAACAACTGTTTTATCCAAACTAGATCACAAGTTGCTGCCGCCATTGCTCAATATTCTGATTCTGCACTAGATTGAGCAACCACATTTTGTTTCTTACTCTTCCACGACACAAAATTACCTCCTACTAAAATACAATATCCGGATGTTGAACGTCTATTAGAGGGTGATCCTGCCCAATTAGCGTCTTTATATCCACTGATATGCTCATGGCCTTGATCCTCAAAGAGTAGTCCTTACCGGGAGCTGACTTTATATATCGCAGAATACGAACAATTGATTCCCAATTACTATCACAAGGGGAAGTCATAAACTGACTTACAACACTCAAAGGAAAAGAGATTTCAGGTCTAGTCACTGCAAAATAATTCAACTTTCCAACAAGTCGTCTATACCTCTCAGGATTACTAAGTGCTTCCTCCTATCCCGAAAGGAGTTTAAGATTTGGATCCATAGGAGTGTCAATAGGTCTACATCCCATCATTCATGTCCCCACAAGAATGTCTAAGGCATACTTGCGTTGAGAAATAACAATATCTAACCTAGACTGAGCAACCTCAATACCTAGAAAATACTTCAATCTGCCAAGGTCTTTAGTCTGGAAGTGCTTAAAGAGATGTTGCTTCAAATTGGTGATACCGTCTTGATCATTACCAATGATCAGTGATAACAATATCATCAATGTAAACAACCAAATAGATACACCGATTTGGTGTAGAATGCTGATAAAAAAACACAGAGTAATCAACTCCACTACGAGTCATGTCAAACTGCTGAATTACTGTGCTGAACTTTCCAAACCAAGCTCGATGAGACTTTTTCAGTTCATAGAGTGACCTACGCAATCGACATACAAGGCTACTATACTCCCCTGACCAACAAAACCAGGTGGTTGCTACATATAGACTTCTTCCTCAAAATCACCATGCAGAAAAGCATTCTTGATGTCCAATTGATGAAAAAGCCAATGACGAGCGGTATCCATAGATAGAAAAAGACGGACAAATGCTATTTTCTCCACAAGAGCAAGAGGGTCACTATAATCTAGCACAAATATCTGAGTATACCCTTTGGCAACAATGCGATCCTTAAGCCGATCAACCTGATCATTTGGACCAATTTTGACTGCATAAACCCAAAGACAACCAACAGTAGATTTACTTGCAGGAAGGGCGGCAAGCTCCCAAGTACCACTCTTATGCAAAGCAGGCATCTCATCAACCATAGCCTGCCTCCACCCAGAATGAGAAAGTGTTTCACATGTAGTCTTAGGAATGGAAATAGAGGACAAAAACGATACAAAGGCATAATGGGGTGATGATGACTCAAGAAGGTATAATGTGGGTTAGTATTTTGAGTGGATTGTATACCTTTTTGAAGTGCAAGCGGTTGGCTAGGAGGAGGCAAGTCCGCAGTAGGAGCAGGGTTTGAAGCATGACATGAATCATCTGGGACTAGGGTTGAATGTGGACGATGATGATAAGTTAGGAGTGGTGGCATTACAACCGGAGATGTAGAAGTAATCGTAGATTCCTCAAAAGTTGGTACATGTAAAACCTAAGTTATGGGTAAGACCATAGATAAATCAGGATGATTAGAAGATGTATAGTAAGGCTGAGACTCAAAGAATGTAACATCAATGGACATAAGTTATCAATGAAGATCATGTTAATAACAACGATACCCTTTTTGAACTCGATAATAACCAAGAAAGAAATATTTGAGGGCACGGGGGGTTAATTTGTCTTTCTCGGGGCTGAGTTATGAACAAAACATGTGCTCCCAAAGACCCGAGGGGGGATAAAATAAAGATGTTACTGAGAAAACAGTATGGAATGTGGAGCTTAATCCTGAATAGAAGAGGCGGACATTCTATTTATTAAATAACAAGACGTAAGAACTGCATCTCTCCAAAAATGTAGTTGAACATGTGATTCAAGGAGAAGAGTACGAGCGGTCTCAATAAGATGCCTACTTTTCCTTTCTGCTACACCATTCTGTTGAGGGGTGTATGGACAAGTAGTCTGGTGAATAATGCCTTGGTGAGTCATAAACTCCTGAAATCGGGATGATAAGTATTCTAAGATATTATCACTACACAAAGTACAAATAGAAACACCAAATTAATTTTGTATTTCAGCAAAGAAACTTTTGAATATAGAAAATAACTTAAAACGATCTTTCATTAAGAAAACAAAGTACATCTTGAATAATCATCAATGAGACTAACAAAGTAAAAAAATCCTAAGGTGGATTTGACTCTACTAGGACCCAAAATATCATAATGAACTAATGAAAAAATAGACTCTGAACGACCCTCAGTACTACGCAAAAATGTAACACGAGTGTGTTTCCCAAGTTGACACAACTCACAATTAATGTGGATAAACTAGACAAACTAAGCACCATATTTTGCAGTTTTGATAGACTCGGATATCCCAAACATTTGTGAATTAGATCTGAGGAATCTGTAACGAATCATGCTATTAACGAATTTGAAGAGGTAAGATAGGAAAGGTCTTGTGATTTATGTCATGTTCCAATCATCTGTCCCGTACTGCGGTCGTGCATGAGAAAAAATCATCAAAAAAAGTTATCTTACAATGTAGGGCATTCGGCAAATGACTAACGGATGCTAGATTAAAAGGAGAACCAAGGACATAAAGAACAGAGTCTAGGGTGACAGAAGATAGGAGTTTGGCTTTTCTAGCCCCTTTTTGTTTTGGTTGGATCCCATTGGCTAAAGTAATAGCAGAAAGAGATTGTGAATAAACAATATCAGATAAAAGTGATTTATTATCAGAGATATGATCAGAATCCCTTGAGCCCATTGATTAACGCTCAGATTACACCACTTCCAATTCTAGGTGTAGACGATCATTATCTAATATAAAATCCAACAAAGAATTAGGGTCGAACCCACAGGGAGCGGTACAAGTTCGAATTCAGTTATGAAGTTACAAATGTAGTCCAATCGATTATAGGAATAGAAACTATCGAAGACAAATAGAAAAATCTAAGGGGTTGACAATGAATGTCAGATTGGGGGATTTTGATTGTAAATTATCAGCTAAAACACAAACGAAAACAAGAGAAACAACAATATAAAGAGAAATTCTCTGGATGTTATTGATTATAGGCTACTTTCGATATATGGGTAATTGAAATTACTAAAGAATTGCTAAATCTCAATGGGTAGGCTAGACTATAAGTGTAGCAGCTTTCTCTCGAACAACTACTACGATTCAAGTGATTTCTCTCGAACATCAACAAGCTTATCAATATAAACAACCCCAAACCTTAATTCATCTACTCTCTCTCGCTAGATAGGTGGAATCGAGTTTAGGATTTACTCTTTCGAGCTAAACCCATATCAACCCAATAACTACAACCATTAATAAATAACTTTGGTTCTAAAACCTCTTTCTCAAGCAAGACCAGAACTCTAAACTAGAATTGCATTTGCAACTACAATTTATAGATTAAATCATAGCTAATGATTAAACCCACTTCAATTAAGCAATTTAAATCAGTAAATAATAATACCCATAAGCTAATTCAGTCAATAATCACATTATCACACCCCAAGAATTGAGGTTTTAGCTAAACATCATAAAAAGATTAAAACAATTACCAACTAGATTAGCCATCAACGTTGGATAAGAGTCTCCAAGTCTTTACAATGCTCCAAAATGATTCAATTCAAAAACCCACACACAAATCCTCAAAATTAAGATTAGAATTCTTCAAAGTCTACAATGGAAAGTAAAAAACTCAAAGAAAACTCTAACTCTCAAACTTGGGGATTAGAAATCCTTGAACCCTATTTTAAATTGCAATTTATAGTTGCTTAGTTTTTCCTGAAAAAACATTGGGCGAAGTAAGTCGCGCCTCGCCAACTGGTTTAGCGATCCGCCCTTTGCTCCCATCCATTGCCAACTTGCATTGGCCATCAGTCCTCAGAGTTCTGTAAACTTAGGCAATCAAAGTTATTGTCGCGGAGTCTATCGACAATCCGTCGACTGCACATTCCTGTCGCCAAATTGGTTCTTCCCCAAGGCTGGCATGCTGGAACTTTGTGCAAACTAAAGAGTTCGTCGAGTGGTCTTGGTGATCACCAGGATCGCTTTTCTTCAGTTCTTCAACTTTTTCTCTCCTTTTTGCCCGGTAGTATCGTTGCCTTGCTCTTTAGCCTTTAATGCTGCAAATCAGCACTTTAACATCAATTTAGAGCATAAATTAGGCATTTGAGGACAATTATACTATCAAAACAAATCCCTAAATGAGTCAAAATCTCGAACTCATCAACACCCCAACTTAAACTTTTGCTTGTCCTCAAGTAAAACTCAAGATCAATCAGTTCAACAAGGATTTCTACAAACATTGTTGCTTAAGACTCAACATAAATGCACACAAAAGGCTCAAACTACACCTGCAATGATCAATTGTGCACTCAAAGTTTCAAATTGTGACTCACCATTATCAAGTGTACTCAAGCTCACAATGCTTTCTTCAAATGCAAGTTCAAGCTCAACAAAGGTATTCAAATGCCCTCACAACAAAGATGATTCCATATTCACACAAAATTTCTCAACAACTTAAGGTCCCAGAATCACATACAACTCTCACACTCACAAAGATGAACACATGCATTACTCCATCCATAGGCTTGCCCTCATTTTCCAATCAACATTCATTTCAGCTCACTCAAGATCAAAAAGGTCTTTTTAAGGATTGTAATGGGGCTGAGTGTAAAGGTATGGTAATTTAGGCTTAATAGCTTTCACCTTCATGAAGTATGGCCTGAATCTCCCTTTTCCTCCTTATCATTAACATTCACACATGTTCATAATCCACCCCATTATTCAACTTTATATGACTCACCGTATACCCTATTTCTTTTGCAATTTCCACACCCTATATTTCACAACACTTCTTTTCATTCTTTTTTCATTTTGTTTTCAACCCTTTTATTTTCTTTTATTTTTTCATATGGAGAGGTTCCATCTTTTTCAACACAATTCATCACGGGGGAATTTGTTTTCACCACACCCCAACTTAGGCTTTTGGCCTAAGTTGACTATTCAAACATACCAATACTTCATGAAGGTTAAGGGTGATGGGATAAAGAGGTCAAAATTGTTCAAGTTTCTTCCAAAGAAAATGATATGCTCAAAATGTGCCAAGCAAGGTTCAAAATTTTCACAAGGTTGGCCACAAAGAGGTATGTTGTCAAATTGGTTCACTCTTCAAAACTTTTGCCTAAGATCATAACAATTGCTTGCATCACTCAATCAACCGGACCAACGGGGCAAATTCTAATTGTCATCAAGCACAATGTTCAATAAGACTCACCACACAAGGCATTGATACAATTATCAAACAAGACTCCACACTTTCTAGCTAGCGTGCAATGTTCATCACAAGAGACTTAATCGACAATCGGCTAGTCACAACGATATGCTAAAAGTTCATATATTGTCTATGTAACTTAGTGTATCTCATCGTAGCCACACATTCATTTTTTTCAATGAAGAGCATTATTCAAGTCATCAGTATTGACCACAAGAGACACTCAAATTCGCACAACAACAACCACAGTCACACAAAAAAAAAGGTGGCAAAATTTTTAAACTTGGTTCAAAACCATTTCAACACCATTTTCATATCAAAACAATGGGTTCAACAACCACAATCCAACAACCAAGATATATATAACCCAATAAGCTCCAATATTCACAAAACAACAACCACAAATAAACCAATATTCACAAAAATAGCTCACAAGATGTAGGTATGAAAATACCTCAGCCCATAAACAACATACGCAATTGTCATCAAATGCAAATAAAATTAGAAATAGTCAATAAAGTAATAGACAGAGAGGTAAAAATTGTCATCCTGCCGGGCTAGGCCTGGGGTGAAGTCTATATATCATTCTCTCCATCTTTCGGGGAATCAGTGCCCAGGATCTCAGCATCCTTGGCTCCACTAGAGCCCACCATAGAAGTATCCTGGAGCGATGCCTGTCTAGCAGTCTCAAACATAGAACCCTCCAAGTCACCCAAATCCTCGTACACTGTCTCCTCTAGCTCATCAAGTTGCTCCTCATCTATCTCAGCCTCGGAATCAACATCAGTGTCATCAGCTCTAGTCTCATCTCCGGTCGTAGTAGCCGGAGTCACATCAGAACAAGCTGGAATATCTGTGCTCGGGACCTCAGGGATATCCACAGTGCCAAAGAACATGGCTAAATCAGTGAAATTCAGCTCATTCACATATCTATGTAGCCCAACAAAATTGGCCTTCAAGGCCGTGACAACATCTGAGGCACCCTGGCCCTTTTCACATTACACCACTCTTACAGTAAGGGCATCTAAGGCCAACTTGTGGCCATCAATCTTAGCTCAGATGGGTGCTAAAGCAGCAACAATAGCCTACTCTATCATCCCAGGCAAAGTGTCCTCTACCTGGGAGGCATGCACATCAACAAATTGGGCCAAATGGCCCATTTTATAGAGCATGGCTTGGGTGATAGGGGGTCGGGTAGCAGAAGCAACAACAACAGAAGATGTAGTGAGAGGGGGTGCATCAGAAGTACTCGGAATCTCAGAAGAAGAGGGTCCAAATGTATTTGAGGGCCCACTGTCCTAAGTAAGCCTGATTGCCTCTATAGGTAACATATCAATATCGACCTCCAGGGATGTATCCACCGGTGCTGCCCTACTCCTGTCAGCCTCATCCCATACGTACGCGGCCTCTATACGTCAGATGTTAGTAGAAGAGGTGGGTGTCACCTCCACATCTGTCGTTGCATATCTCGGGACACGAGCCTATCTGCATAATTCTGTGATTAGTACCAGGAACGGGAGTGAGGTCTGTCTCTGCTTGGCCCTTATGGCTATCTCTTGATCGATCAACATCCCCAAATCAGCTCTAAGCGATCAATGATAGACCCTAGATAGGCTGCCTTCGGGTGTCTGAGGATGGAATCGTTCTAAGACAGCATAATGGTGCTACTGATGAACCCGAACCAGTATTTGGCAGCAACATTCAGGTCCTTCTTTTCTATTTGGGCACCTGCCTCTATCCATCTCGAGGTGACATCAGAAAGAAGGGGTGTCTGCCAACCCTTAAGATCCTCCAACGTCTTCTTCTTGATTAGATCGATGTAATCATGCATAATATTATAATTGCACCCTAGTACCTCATTGATGTCAAAGCAGTGACATTTAACTTACTTGCCACGAACCATCACAAAGTCTAATGGTTTGAAGGCACTGGCCTTCTTCTTCCCCTTCGGTACTAGCTCACCATAAGCTGAATAGAACTCCCGGATCCAATTAGAAATGTAGGGGCCCCAAGGTTTGGTAAATATTTCGAACTCTTGGAACTTTCTAGTGTTCCACACCTCTGGATACCTGTCCACTACACCGTCCGAAGACATCTCTTTTCTTCTAATATGGTCCTCAATCCCTCGGCCTTTTAATCGATTGAGTGACCGAGGAGGAGGACCCTGAATAAAAGGCACTTGCACCACAGTCTGTGCTGAAGGAGGCACTGGATCTAAAGATGAAGGGTAGGCGACAGAGGCACTGGGATCCTAAACGGATCATTTATTGATTTGGAGCGTAGCTCCGCTCTCTTGGCTTGTAATATCTGGTCATCCTCAGGCTCAGAGATGAAAGCCTGAGAATTATTCTGCGAGTCACCCTCACTGTTGGAGGTGGTGAGGTGTGTCTCGTACACCCTCTCCTTGTCTGAGCTCGCCTCAACAAGTGGCGCAACTACGGGTGCCTTACCCTTGCCTTTACCTCCTTTTGGAGGTAGTTTAGTAGCCTTTGCCCTGGAAATAGCCACTTCCTCATTAATCACAACTCCGTGTGCCCGCTTTCGGGGCGACATGTCTCTACCGACGACTTTGGGTCTAGCCATTCCTGCAAAACAATGTAGAAAACGTTAGAAAAAGTCAAGAGAAATTTCAGAAAAGAAACTGTAGAAAGACTCGCTGAACCGGTCGGTGAGTCGCCGAACCACTTTGGCAAGCTAGGTCGGGAAAGCTTGAAGTTACAGTACAAAAATGCTCAAAATTCAAAGTTGGTCGGCGATGTCAATGGCCATTCGGCAGATCGCCGACTCCAATCGGCGAACTAGAATTAGCTCACCCAAATTAATACAAATCAATTATGTGAAAAAGAGGCGCAGAAGGGTGATCAGAAAATACTTTCGGTGAGTCACCGAGTGAACTCGGCGAGCACAGGCATATCACCAAAAGTTACAACACTCAAACCCACAAAATAGAGAAATAAAGGGCGATCCAAGGGGACTTAGGCGAACCGCCAAACCACTCGGCGAGCTCGACCCAGCTCGCCAAATAGCCCTTCCTGCCAGTTTTTCACCCTGTTCTTCGAAATCAAGCCTGCAGCCCACGACAACAAAATAAACACCAAAAAATATACAATTAACACTAGACCCATTAGACCCATGCCCTCGGCGTACTCTGACTTCACTCGATTTGGCCAAAATTGGCTAATTGATATCTTTTACCCTTAAGAATGACGCCAACCGCTCTATCATCGGACATTTTTGACAATTAGCACAATCCAGGGTTACTCAAACTTCAACCCGCTAGACCCAACACATAATCAACAAAACCTAACAATTTAATCAACTATTGACACGAGAATCAACCATTTACGATCATTTAAGCATGAATTCATTTAAATACGGGCAATCCACAATCATACTATGATCAGACTACACTACCCAACGATATTCAACAACAATTTATCACAAACATTTGATTTCAACCAACAATTAAGTTTGGGGTTCGGAAATCCAACCTTTTATGTCGATATTTGTAAAGCTAGGCGCAAAGAAATCCCAAAATCAATCTTGAGCAAAGACCTCACGCAAAAACGAGAGTAAAAACGCTAAAGTACTAGAATTTTAATGTCGGAGTGAAAGTGTGGAAGTTGAAAGAGTGAGAAATTAAAGGATTTTTGAAGTTTAAATTGTTTGGCCTTTTAAAACCTTTCATTTCGCGCACCAGTCGGCAAGGTTAGTCGAGCTCGCCGACCCACTCGGTGATGCGATGAGCGGTACTTTAGCCCGCTGAGTATTACAGAACCTCTATCAAACTAGGTGGTTCCAACGGCGGTCCAAATTAGGCTCGCCGACCTGTTCGGTGAGTCGCCGATTAGAGTTTTGGCTCGCCTAGTTGCCATTTTCCCAAAATTCTGACTTTTCAACTTGCACATTCAACACCCATTATTCCAACAACAGAAATAAAAGCAATAAACCTTGGGTTGCCTCCCAAGAAACACCCCATTTAACGTCGTGGCACGACGTGGATACTCTTTCAAGGATCATTTTTTGGGTTGGCCAAGGTATCACTTGGTAGACCCCCATTCGACCTTGGGTTCAAATGAGATGAAATTCGACCCATTTGCATTTCCAATTGCTTGATTGACACTGAATGTGAGGTGACCGTCTGAGACACGTCCTATTTCATTTCTTTCAATACTTTGTTCGACCCTTCTACCTTATTGAGAATGTGTGAAATCATGTCTTCTGTACGGACATTCTCTGAGTCAACCCTTGGTTCATTGGGATTTTGACACTCATGAGGTGGGATGTATCTGTCCTTGTCACCATCTCTTTCCTTCTAAGTAGCGTTCTGATCACTCTATTCTCTATCACGATCTCTCCATCCATCATCTCTATTCCAACCCAGATTTCCACCCGGCCTTGGATAGTTTGAACGAAAACCTCCTCATTGATTTGCAAGGAAGTTCACTTCCTCATTATACAACGCCTCAAACTGTGCTTCATCAAGGTTTGCTCCCCCAATACCCACAACATTTTACACTCTTCAACCCACTACCCATAACATTTTTCGATAATAAATCCAGTTGGGTCATCATTTTGGCCATATTTTGGTCTCTTTCTTGATCCTTCTCGATCTACTCTTTTGTAATCCTAAAAGTGAGAGGAGACATTTGGTCCTCACGAGTGTACCATGCTCTATTGATCTTAGTCATACCATCAAGGAGTTGAGATGCAACCTCATAAGGCTGCTGCATTATACCTCCGAGAACAAGTTGATCAGCAACCCATTCTCCTATAAAAGTAATGCAACAAGACGTTGTTGGGAAGTCTGTGAGTCGGACATTCAAGTACCAACTTCTGAAATCTCAGCCACTTCTCGTGGATTGGTTCACCTTCCAACCGTTTAAAACCTTGAATACTATCTTTTATCGTCATTCTTTTTTACGGGGGAAAGTATCTCACATAGAAAGCTACGGTAAGCTCATTCCAAGTGGTAATGGAGTTCCTTGCAAGACCATCTATCCACTTGGTGGCTTCTCCCATAAAAGAAAATAGAAATAATCGAAGACAGACTGATTCTTGAGAGATATTCTTGAACGAGAGCGGTCCACAAACGTCGACGAAATTCTGAATGTACTCATTGGGATCCTCATGAGCCAACCCTCCATACAATCCTTTTATTTGTAAGAGCTGAAGCATTGTGCTAGTGACATGAAAAACAACATTTCCCTCAACATGAGGTAGACGTATAACCCTGACACCACCCAATCGAATAGGGTCGTTAACATCGTTCAAATTCCCTATATCGCCTTGGGGGCCAACTTGGCTACCATTACTCCCATTCATGCTCATTTCTTCTTCTGTTCAACACAGCCAACACAAACACAAAACAAAGTAAGTCGATTCAACTACAACACAAGAAGATTATAATTCAACTTCAATAATAGAATTCTAAACACCACTTCCCGGTAGCGGCGCCATTTTAAATAATGCTTATATTACACCACTTCCACTTCTAGGTGTAGACGATTGTTATCTAGTATAAAATCCAATGAAGAGTTGGGGTCGAACCCACAAGGAGCGGTACACGTTTGAATTTAGTTATGAAGTTACAAATGTGGTCCAATCGGTTATAGGAATAGAAATTATCGAAGACAAATAGACAAATCTAAGGGGTTGACAACGAATGCCGGATTGGGGGATTTTGATTGTCAATTATCAGCTAAAACACAAACGAAAGCAAGAGAACAACAATATAGAGAGAAATTCTCTCGATGTTATCGATTATAGGCTACTTTTGATATACGGGTAATTGAAATTACTAAAGAATTGCTAAATCTCAATGGGTAGGCTAGACTATAAGTGTAGCAGCTTTCTCTCGAACAACTACTACGATTCAAGTGATTTCTCTCAAACATCAACACACTTATCAATATAAACAGCCCAAAACCTTAATTCATCTACTCTCTCGAGCTAGATAGGTAGAATCGAGTTTAGGATTTACTCTTTCGAGCTAAACTCATATCAACCCAATAACTACAACCATTAATCAATAACTTTGGTTCTAAAACCTCTTTCTCAAGCAAGACCAGAATTCTAAACTAGAATTGCATTTGAAACTACAATTCATAGATTAAACCACATCTAATGATTAAACCCACTTCAATTAAGAAATTTAAATAAGTAAATAACAATACTCATAAGCTAATTCAGCCAATAATCACATGATCACACCCCATGAATTGGAGTTTTAGCTAAACATCATAAAAAAAATAAAAATAAGTACCAAATAGATTAGCCGTCAGCTGGGTAAAAGTATCTAAGTCTTTACAATGCTCCAAAATAATTCAATTCAAAAACCCATTTACAAATCTTCAAAATTAAGCTTAGAATTCTTCAAAGTCTACAATGAAGATTGAAAAACTCAAAGAAAACTCTAACTCTCAAACTTGGGGATCAGAACTCCTTGAACTCTATTTTAAATTTCAATTTATAGTTGCTCAATTTTTGGCCTGAAAGACCATTGTGCGAAGTAAGTCGTGCCTCGCCAACATGTTCAGTGATCCGCCCTTTTCTCCCATTCATCGCCAACTTGCATTGGCCATCAGAGTTTTGTAAACTTAGGCGATCAAAGTTATTATCGTGGAGTCGATCGACAATCCACTGACTGCCCATTCCTGTCGCCAAATTGGTTCTTCTACAGGGCTGACATGCTGGAACTTTGTGCGAGCTAAAGAGCCACTCGGCGGTTCGCCCAGTGGTCTTGGCGATCACTAGGATAGTGTCCTTGCCTTGCTCCTTAGCCTTTAATGCTGCAAATCAACACTTTCGCATCAGTTTAAAGCATAAATCAGGCATTCGAGGCCAGTTATACTATCAAAACAAAGCCTTAAATGTGTTGAAATCTCAGACTCATTTCCCATGACCAATAATCCAAGAGTACTAGACTATGCCATACAAGCAAAAGAATTACCTATAACAGAAACATCTGGTTGTGCAACCAAAACTACTTGTGGAGACATTTTCTTATTTGGATGATATCGAAGGAACTCATCTTATTTTGTTTGTGCAATATGAGCATTATTGGATGGTTGATTAGGTTGAGCACCATATGCTACTGGTGGAGATGTTTGTTTACTTGCGTGATTTCGAAGGAACTCATTATAACAATATGATCATAATTGGGTGGTGGATCATGCAAAATATAACATATGTCACGAGTGTGTCCAAGTTTATGACAATGACTAGACTTGGATCGAGGTTTCCCAAAATGCCCTCCCCCTCACCGATTCTCCATACACTGATATGTATGCTTTTCTATGGTTTGAGATGCAAGACTAGATGAGTCAACAGTGGGTGATGAAACTACTTTGTGACTGGAAGGTGCAACAAGACAAAGTAGACTAGAGAATAATTCATCGATAGTAGGAACTGTAGGGCTAGCTAAAATCTGATCACGCACAGAATCATGGTCAGGAGGAAGTCTAGCAAGAGTAAGAACTAGAAACAATGTATGTATGTGTTCTTGTTGTTTTTCCACATTCGTAGTGACTAGCATCAACGTGTCAAATTCCTCCATGAGTGCCTGTACTTGTCCCAAGTAAGTAAACATATTAGATTCTTATTTCTTTAAGTTGGTCAGTCGAGATATCACATCATAGAATCGAGATGTGTCATTAGTGTATAAAGCACGGGCCTTTTCTCAAACTGTATAACACATCTAGAATGGGCTAAATAGGGGCATCAACTTGGAATCAATAGAATGCCATAAGAGACTACATAATTGAGCATCCACTTTCTCCCATTGTACTTTGGCTTTTATATCTTCCTCACTAGTCTTTGCATTTACATCTACCACATAAGTCTTGTTCGTAAGTGATCTTGGACACCTTGACCCTTGCACCACAACTCAACCAAGGAAGCCCAATGTAAATAGTTTGAACTTCCTAATAAAAGTTCTAAAGTGATTATATGGCTAGAACTTCAGAACCCCATATTTTTGGAACCAAAAACATCACATCCAAAAGACATTATGCTAATTTTTTCTTGAAAACAACAAACAAATAGTTTATTATAGAGATTTGATTGTCGAAAATTCAAATATCAAAGAAAATTCACCGAAAACAACCTGAAAATAGTCGAAACCCTAATTTCGGTGATCAGATCTGGTCAAAAATAGTATGGGTCTGGTCGGAATGGCTGGACGACCCCAACAAATAAAAAATTTCTCAAAACATTTGATCGGAATAGCCCTCACGCACCGGTGCGTAAGCCAGATTTCGCCGGAAACTACCACTTTTGATCGGCGCGTAAAAGTGCGTGGGGTGATATTTTCTGATGATTTCGGCTGGGATTTGATCACGGGAGCTTTCAGAGCCTCGTGGTGGTGTTGGTTTTCGCACAACACCCACAGAAAGAGAAAAAAAATCAGACTCAACAACCACTGGAAATTGACATAGACATACAATGACTTGTTTGTTCGCACCAATGCTCTGATACCATGTGAGAAATATATGAGAAAAATATTATTGAATTGTGTATCTAAATTGTTATATTGAGATCCTATATATAGACATTACATTGAAATCCTTTTCCAACTAGGATTCATATTCCTATTCTTATTCTAAGTAGGAATGTATATACTTATTTCTATTCTAACATTTGTGAAGGGTGAGTTTTCACAAGCAAAAAAGTCCAAGCCTAGTGTGGATGTAAAGAAAAATTTGAAGGATTCGAACTCTAAAAAAGAAAAGTTGTTCGAAATGTATTAATAGTTCTTTTTTTTTTCTTTTTTTTGATGATTTTATTTTTTAGAACTTGTATGTTGTATTTTATAATTTTATTAAGTGATATATATTCTGTACGCAATCTTTGTCATACGAATTATAAATGAACTTGAGATATGTTCATATGTTTGAAAAATAGGTATGAAAATGACCTTTTCTTTTATTATTGGTAGATGTGAATATGAAGTAGGTATTAAAAGTGCATTCTTATTATTTTATTTTAATAAAACTGATTTTATATATCATTATGAATCATTATTGGTGGATGTTAGTATGAAGTAGGTATTAAAAGTGCAATTCTTATTACTTTTCTTATGATTTTACTGAAATGTGTGAAATCTATATTAATATAGGTTCCTAACCCTTTCTTAAACGGTATAAAATTAGCTTCCAATTGATTAAGCTCGATTCACCACTTATTACCAATTTATATATCAAATTTATACACTTTGTGTATAATTTATTAATGATTTATTAAAAAATCTGTTTTAATACCAATTATATATTTTGCAGTATATAATCGATTCCGGAACCTAAATAAGCCATAAAAAGATAAAAGTGACCAAAATAAGCCACTATTCTAGGAAGTAACTAAAATAGGCTTAGTGTAAGAAACATTTTCGTTTTATCCAATATTCCAAATGTTTTCCATTAGTCTCTTAACGTGTGTATTTTAATATAAATGGAACTAATTTTTACACTTTGTAAAGTATAAGTTTTTCTTATATTTGTAAAGTGTTAGTTTTTCTTACACTTTATAAAGTTGAAGAAAAAAATTTGTTTTACAAAGAGGAATATTTTACAAGTATGTTATAGGAGAACGTTGTTGACTAGTCTTAGCCTCCTTCCTAACATAGATTTCAAGTATTGTTAACTTGATTTGATCTATGTAGTCATTTGGAACCTTCAAAAAGTCAGTCAACGATTCGTCATTATAGATAATCCACTCTCCAATATTTACTTGTCCTTGTGATAAAAATAAAGCAGGGTATTTTTCGACTATAATCAAATTATAATCAGTACTATTTATACCCATTCTTTTATAAATTGATGAAAGAAATTTATGATATCGAACATTAATTGAATATTTAGCATTGTATTTGGGAGGACAGTTATAATAAATAGTATTTCCATCATGCATAATTTCGTCATCCCAATAAATTGAAACTCTAACTTTTGGTTCAGAAGACATCTTTTTGTGATTGAAATGAAGAAAAATAGAAGACTAAAGATGTTGAAGGGCAATGTTTGAATGTCCTTAAATAAAGCTTGGAGGACATTTCAGAACAAAAAAAAATAAAAATACATAATGTAATAATTTTTTTCATTTTTATGATATGTCAAATCAATATAATTGTATGACAAACACTGCAAAAGCTTCATAAAGAGATACAATTTAATGCAAAACGTGGAAAAATATTCCTCTTTGTAAAACATATTTTTTCTTCCACTTTATAACGTGTAAGAAAAACTTCCACTTTACTAAGTGTAAGAAAAACTTACACTTTACAAAATGTAAAAAATAGCTCCGTTTTATATTAAAATATACACGTTAAGAGACTAACAGAAAACGTTTGGAATATTGGATAAAATGAATTTTTTTTCTTACACTAAGCCTATTTTAGTTACTTACTAGAATAGTGGCTTATTTTGGTCACTTTTATTTTTTGTGGCTTATTTAGGTTCCGGACTCTATATAATCTATCTGTTAAAAGTGCATTCTTATTACTTTACTTATGATTTTAGTGAAATATGTGAAATCTATATTAATATATAGGTTCCTAACCCTTTTTTAAAAGGTATAAAATTAGCTTCCATTTGATTAAGTTTGATTCACCACTTATTACCAATTCATATATCAAATTTATACACTTTGTGTATAATTTATTAATGATTAAAAAACCTATTTTAATACCAATTATATACTCTACCGTATAAAATCTATCCTTTGTAAATTAATTTCATTCACATTACATATGAGTCATAATTTGTGAATTATACTACTGGATCTGGTAGGTATTAAAATAGGTAAAAAAAATTATGTTTGTATAATGTTTGAAATCTATACTAAAAAGATTTATAACCCTTCCTCAAAGGGTATAAAATTAGATCCAAATTGATTAAGTATAATTCATCATTTGTTATCAATTTATATACCAAAATTATACACTTAATGAATAAACTAGTGAAGTAGTTTTCATTAACATTACATACAAACCTATTTTAATATCTATTACATACTATATATACTTAGAGAAACAGTTTTCATTAATATTATATACAAGCAGTTTTCATTCACATAATATCAATTATATACAATACTGTTATTAACATTACCATGTTTTAATTTTCTATATATTTACTTTGTTAAAAATTTTATTATTATTATTTCAAAAAAAAAAAAAAAAAAAACAAGATAAGAAATAAATATAGATATTAGAAAAACATACCTAACACTTTATCGGTTGGGTTTTAAAGGTGTGAATAGGTGATATATCGTGATTTTACGGTATTTTTGATGCGTTTCACTTAGAGTTTGGGTGTGTCATGGGCTATTTTGTTAATAGAACTAATGGTTTTATGTAATTCTTCCAGGAAATAAGTTCGGATGCAATTGATTAAGATAAGAGTTGAACTTTGCAGAAGTGGTCAGTAACGGAGCCAACCACGGACCGTAGGTGGTCCAGCATAGGTGAAAGTTCAGGGAAATCTGACCAAGTGTGGAACCACGTAAGCAATGACGGACCGTAGGTCTAGTGACGACTCGTCCTGCACATCCGTCGATGAGATCAGAGAATGTGAGGTTCCAGTACCTAAACCACAGAGCTGACCTACGGACCGTAGGTCAACCCACGGTCCGTAGGTCGAGGCGTCGACAGAAACCGCATCTGAACTGATTTTCCTTATTTTCCTTTCCTAGTTGGTTTAGGTTTTGTTTTCTATAAATATTAGTTGTAATTTCCATTTTTTGGGGGTTAGACAATATTGTAGACTTTTAGTTTTGGTCTTTTGGAATTATTTTGCAAACACTTAGCAATTTAATTTCCAGAAGTTGGTTTATGCAAATTTCACTTTGAATTTCAATTCAAGATTTCGGTTTTCATCTATTCTAATTTTAAGTTCATGATTTCTTTTAACCTAATTATGAATTGTGAACTCTCAAGCATTAGTAGCTAAATCCACAACTAGGGTTGTGGGAACCATGAGAAATTAACAATGTATGAATAATAAGTAAGTAATTCTTGACTAGTGTTTATGCATGTATTGTTAATCCTTTTGTTTAGAAGTCTTTTTAACGGTGGCCAACGTTAGAACTCGCCTCGTTCCTACTTGCCTTATCAAGGGGGTAATGAATGAGAAAATGATTAAACAACAGAGATTTAGTTAAGAATTTGCTGCTATCTAATAGTCTGACTTTAATCAATTGAAGTGAGGGTGAAAACCCAACTAAATTGACACGATGACTAATCTAGGGTGAATGTAAGGGTTAGTAAAGCACACATTCGTAGATTTACCAAGTCGCGAGTGAAAGTTTCTATTAAGATTACCAATCATGTAGGGATACATAACTTACCGGTCTTGCATGTCAAACACTAGGATAAGATGACTATTATTAGGATTATTGCGTTAAGAGCTTGTGGGGAACACATATACCGTAGTTTCCATCTTATATTGATAACTCAAATTATGAATCTTGTTTACTTGTTACTTAATTATTCAAATCAACAATCTGTTACTTATTTACAACATTCCCTTGTTTATTTTTCTCGGAAATAGTTTGACTAAACAGAGATAATTGTGAGTAAGTTTAAGTCTAAACCATATTCCTGGTGGGATCGATCCCAACTACAAGTTAGGTTCTTTATTTGGCAACGACCGCTTATACTTCTTTAGGGAGGTGTAATTTAGGCATATCAATAGGACATGAAGGATTTCCATTCTCTTGAAGGGTTGTGACTTTGCTGAAGGATTGTCATTCTCCTGAAGGGTTGTGACTTTGTTGAAGGATTGTGACCTTTATGAAAGGTTGTGTCTTTTCTAAAGGGTTGTGATCATTTGAAAGGTTGTACCTTTTGTAAAGGGTTGTGACCTTTCTGAAAAGTTATCCTTTTTTCCAAAAAGTTGTGACCTTTACCCTTTGTTGGCTATAAATAGAGAGATTTTCTCTCATTTTTCTGCATCAAATTCTTCTCTTTTTTTCCATACATTTCTTACAAAACAAAATCGATCGATCGTGTATGTTTGTGTGATTCGTTGTTGTTATTTTGAGTTCGTTGAAATTATGAAAGTTTGAGGTATCACTACTTCTTTAATGGTTAATCCATTTTATCTTGGGAGGAATTAATCTACAACCTCGGATACTTGAGGCGATTAAATTTCTTAAGGACACACAGTGGGTTCAGTGGACTCGGATAGTTCTTTTCATCTTTTATTGTTTTTGGTTTGCTAATTTGAACAGAGTAGATAACAAGCTTAAGAAATTTAACATTGATGGTATTTTCTGTGGTAAAGAAATTATTTTTATTTTATGTGTTCTTTTTGTTGGCAAAAAAGAAGAAGAAGAAAAGAATTATTTTATCATATGATAAAAGAGATTTGAGATGAATTAGTACTACTTTAATATGTTCGAGTATATTTTATGTAGTAAGTTTTCCTTGGATGGGTAAGATTATTTTTATTTTCTTCCCAAGTGCATTGAGTCATTGCACCCCTTCAGTTTTCTTTTCAATAAGAAAAGTTATTTTGTGCATAAAGACTAAATTATGCACTTTAATTTTTTTCTTATATTCTTGGTTTTATATAGCTATGAGAAGAGGTAAATGAACAGATGTTGTCTCATAACAATATTTGAACATGAGTTTAGTTTCTCGTTTAAATTCAACATCTTCTAAGGAAAATTGGAATATGATGGAAAGTGGTGTAACAACTTGATTCTGTCATTAGGCAAAAGTCAATGGGAAAAGAATTGGGGCCAGAACTTTTGAGTAGTAACTTGGAAATTCCTAGCGTAGTCCAGATTTGGACAAATCAGAGTCAGTAAGGTCTAGGGATATCTGGTAATGAGTGAAATTTATTATAATAATTTTTTTTACATGAGTGGATATCCAAGACATTAAGAAACCCGTAAGACTTTACGAAATCAAATTCAGGCGAGTAGAACTCCAGAAACTGACCTTAGCCTGAACAGGTAGTTTTTTAATGTCATAGGTTGAAGGTGTGTTGTGAAATAGGGGTTTGAAACTCTAATTCCGACGTTCTATCTCTTCCATCCCAGACATAGTTTCCCTCTCTATTATAGTTTCATAGTTCCGACCTTGGTTTCCTTGACCTTGGCGCCAATTATCCGAGTTGGAACCTTGGGTGTTGGTTTGGAAACCCCCCGTCAGATCATTTACCAAATAAGAATCTTCCTCATAGTAGCATTCCTCAACTGGTGGTGGTGGAGATCTAGTCGGATAGTTTACCGCATTCACCTTCTCTGCACCTCCGGTCACATGGTTTAGTACCAAACCCGTTTTGTCCTTATCTGAGCCATTTCCTCACGAATGTCATCACTAGATTGGTCTGGTGCCGCTTGAACAACAAACGTGTTTCTTCCAGTATTAGCTTTTCAAGTGCTCCATGCCTTATTATTCCAGGAAATCTTCTCCAATTTTTCAGCGATCTCCTCAAAAGTGCACTCACCATAGGATCCTCCAACGATAGTATCTAGCACAAATTTTCTGTTGTTATCCTTCCCTCTGTAGAAGTACTCCTTCAATGACACGTCATATATGCGGTGATTAAGAACACTTCTGATGAACGTAGTGAATCTATCCCAAGAACTGCTCACAGACTCTCCAGGTAGTGCAACAAGATTATTCAACTTGTCCTTGTGGTTAAGCTTCTTAGACACTGGGACATTCTTTGCCATGAACACTCGATGCAATTGGTCCCATGTATGAATAGAATTGTATGGAAGCTCAACAAACTACACCGCAACATCACCGGTCAATGATAGAGGGAACACTCTCAATCCTATGGCATTCATATCCAACTCTGGTCGCCCCACACAACTTTTACAGACACTTCTCAATTTAGCCATGTGACCATGTGGATCTTTCAAAGCTAGCCCAGAGAACAACCCCCTCACTGTAAGCATCTGCATAAGACTGTTGGTCACCACAAATGTATGCCCTGGAGGTAGAGGAGGAGGAACAATGGGTCTTTATGATTCAACTGTATTGAAGTCAACCCTGTAGTTATTACACAATCTTGGTTTTGGCAAATTTTGCACCCTCAATGCATCTCCGATAGAATTTCCACCATGAACCTGAGCCTGTACATTAACAACCCAGGAGGCTGCAATTGTAGTCCATCACCTAGATTCTCTCCGATTCGATTGATTTGGACCCCTTGATTATTTATTTTTCTCAAAGTTTTGTTCAACGTGGTTTGCCTCGACTCCGTGTACTTGGCATACACTAGAGTAGAAACCAGTAGAAAACAAAAACAAAAGAAAATGTAAAATCAGGAAAAAAATTGACTAAAGTTCAATAATGTAGTTAAACTTAATCCAAAAGCCTTATTCCCCGACAACGGCGCCAAAATTTGATACGCTCAATCTACACCTCTATTAAAGAAGTATTAGTGTTCGTCATCAAATAAAGAACCCAACTTTGATACGCTCAATCTACACCTCTATTATATTTGATATGTGGTCATTGAGTCTCTCTTTACTAGTATATGATATGACTAGTATAAAACCACAAAATTATATTACTCATTCAAAGGAATTGTATTCTTTGATGAAAAAGTGTCGCTTCAAATATTGTGATTTTTCATTAAAATATATGTCTATTAAAATAAATTTATTTATATAGACATGAACATTGGTGAAAAGTGATTTGTTATGTTTGTGTTGCAAACCAAACATTTGGGTCATATTGCCCTTATTGGACCTATAAGACTATGGCCATGGTTAAATCTATAACAAATTGAATGCTATGGAAAGCTCCCACTAAAAAGGACATCTAGCAAGGTGCTGATTCTTAAACAATATCTGTATTTGACAAAGTTATAAAAGGTAAAGAACAAAATATTTGTAAGAAAAAGTTACCTCACGAAAGGTCTTTTCAAAATCAGTATTTCTGTCTATTCTTTCTTGCTTGGATCAAATTGTTTGTGACATGAACGCTTGGGACATGTCAATTACAAAACCTTGCAAAAACTAATCAACTTAGAAGTTTTGCCTTCTAGTGCAATAAATCAAACTGTCGAGTATGTATTGAATCTAAGTATGTTAAGAATACTTATATGTTTGTTGAAAAGAATTTTAAACCCTTAGAACTGATTTACACTGACATTTGTGATATGAAGTCAACACCATCTCGTGATGGGAAAAAGTGTTTCATAAATTTATTGACAATTGCACTAGATACTGCTATGTCTATTTGTTGAATGGTAAGGATGAAGCGACATGAACATCTAGGCAATATAAAACTGAAGTTGAAAATCATTGTCATGATTAGAAGTGGTAGATATGAAGAATGTGAATTTTCTTTTGCAGAAATATATTTGGAAAATGGAATTATCCATCAAATTACTTCACATACTCACCTCGATTTAATGAAATTGTTGACATGAAAAAATAAAAATTTGAAGGAAATGTTGAATGTCCTATTTATAAGTTCAGATTTACCACAAAATTTGTGGCGGGATGCTATCTTTATAGGAAAAGAGAACAACAAAGAGAGAAACAAAAATTTGTTTGTTAATAAAATGAGCAAATAATAAAAAACTTTTGTTTGTTAAGAAAGGGAGCAGCAAAAAGTTTTGTTTGTTCAGACTTTGTTGTATCCTGATAGAGAATTGTTTGTCGGCCCTTAAAATATATACAAGCATTAACTCTTGAAAGATAGTGATCTAACAATTTCCAATACAATCTATTCCATATGAGAAATAGAAATGAGGGAACTATTCCCAAAAGGGTCAAATAGGACCTAAGACTATGGATTGTATGTTCATTGGATATGCTACAAATAGTAAAACATGTTGATTTATGGTTCATAAGTCTGAACCATCGGATAGTCAAGTAAAGGGTCTAAACGACCTTAAAATGAACCAAAGGAGAATGTACATAATAAAGGAAATTCAGAGGTGTAGTAAATGTAGAAGGACATTTACTTCCTCTGGGTTTGAATTTGTAACATTTTTTCTTGAAAAATGAGTCTCAAATATTTGAAGAAGCTATGTCTTCTATGGACTCATCCCTTTTTGGAAATAGGTTGTCAATAGCAAGATAGATTCAATCTTGAGCAACCATACTTAAGAGTTGGTTGAACTTCCTCTGGGAAATAAACTTTTTGGTTCAAAGTGGATCTACAAAAGGAGAAGAAAGTTGATGGAACTATTGACAAATACAAAGAAAGACTTGTTGTCATAGGCTATAGACGATAAAAATGCATTGATTATTTTGACTCATAATAGCCACTAACTAAGATTACATCAAATCAGATGTTAATTACGCTAGTTGCGGTATATGGCCTTCAAATTCATCAAATGGATGTGAAAATAACTTTCTTAAATGGGGAATTGGAGGAAGGAATTTACATGGAATAACCCGAGGGTATTGTGGTTCCTAGTAAAGAAAAGAAAGTGTGTAAATGTCACGACCCAGGGGTATGCCCTAGACGTAACACGGCATACTCAACCCCGAAGGGGTCTCATAAAAGCCTCATAGCATATCTTGAACATAATAGCATAGGAAAATAGTGCAGAATTTAAAATTTTCTTTACAATCGAAGTCTTTTATAAAATGAAATATATTCTATGACACTATGTCTCAAACCATCTATAACATTGGAATTAAAACTTCTTTGAATACAACTTTAGGGACACGACCCTTACAAAAAGTCTAAAATATAAAAGAAAGACGTAAAGGACATATGGTCAAGTCCTCGAATACTATGAGGACTCACCAATCTTCTTCTTCTTGATCTACTAAGGTCCTAGCCACGAGGATGGAATCCAATATCTCCAAAGCCTACACTTACAGGAAATGTAGAAAGATGGGGTTAGCACAAAAAGTACTAAGTATGGAAGCCATGCAAGAAAATCCTTAAAACATGCATAAAAAGGGACATTTTCTTTGAAACCATCTTATATGCCTCTTCTGAACATCATCTTTGAAATAGTTGGAGAGTGTAGCTCATAAGACAAACCATGCACATTTCATCACAACATAAGAGATATCATCAAAATCACAACCATAGTCTCCAACACCACATAATACCTATACTAACCTTCACAAGACATAGTTCATGCACATACTCAAATACCAAGATTAACTCATCATCATAGAACTATCACATAAGGAACCTTAAGCTCTACTTGTGCAATGCATATATAGGATCCCATAATCCTTTCTACACTAAGTATCACTTCTAGGCCACTATGATCATGCATAACATACCTTGGCCTTATCCATAACCAACACTTGTAGACAAGGAGCCATTCATATTCATATCTTATAATAGGTAAAGTCACTCATAGAAACAATCCATACCATGCATACATAGTTTCATATATCTTCATAACATAAGGGACTCACACTATAACCTCTTTATAAGTCTACTTGTGCAATGTATAAGTGAAGTCCCATACCCCCACTCACACTAAGTAAAGTTCATTAAGAAGTCATAAGTATAGTCCATGGTCATATTCATGTTCATGTGCATAATTCGTAATAAAGCATGCATAACTCATAATCATCATGTCATAAGGGAAACCTACCATGCCCACTCTCAAAGCCTACTTGTGCAATGTATGAATAAAGTCTCATACCCACATTCATACTAAGTGAAACCTCTTGAGGGACCCTAGTAAATAACCCATGTTCTTGTTATTGTCACTTGTTCATTAGAGGGAATATAGCCTTAACCAACATAAAACATGTGAGCTACATGGAATCCGGTGTCGTGTAACCCCACACCGAAAGAAAGTGTCCTACTTGCCTAAGGTAGAACTAAATGTATAGCTTTTAGGTGGATCCATTAGCTAAAGACCTATGTGGGCACATAGTTATGGGATAGGAAGATTAATTCTAGAAACCCAACCTATTGTATTGGCGGATGAGCTTCCATCTCATGAGAATAATTTAGAGAACCTGGCCTCTTGTATTGACGGGAGGGCCTCTACCTCACTTTCCATATCCACTCGGTGCTAAGCATTATTTCCCAAAATTACTTGTTTAGGCTTGAATTGGATTTACATGTTTGAAGGAGTATTTTACCCTTCGTTCAACCCAACTTATAAAATAGCTCATATATTCAATTAAGTGTGACTGGACTTTCAACCTTAGAATCGTCATTAGTATGTGAGTAAACCTTTCACACCAAAATCATGTGTTCTCATGAGAATGGACTTTCAATCAACACAATAGGATCATCATTGTCATGTACATTTCATGCTTAATAATGTGTAAAGGTGCATATGAGAACTAGACTTTAAATTGACACCATAGATACATCATAATCATATTTATGCATGGAGTGTGTGTGTAATTGTCCTTGCAATGACCCAACAACAACATTATCATCATAGACACTTCCACCTCAAAGTGTTCATAAGCATGTACATACTATCACAATCATGCATCATTCACATATATTGCATTCAAGGATCATAGACCATGCAAATCAACACATCTAACATTTATCATAATAGACATGTATATAATCATTACTCAAATAGTTCATGTATTGTATGTATAAGCTCATATACTCATATTGTAGGTCATGTGGGTAAAGTCCTTCAACAATAGTACCTTATACAATTCAACATGCATAATATCATTATTCTTTAAAGCCTCAATATTCATAGTTCATTCCTTTTAGCTTTTACATTTAAAGCCTTAGGAGTCATCTTCATATTATGAGCATTACTCTCAAGCAACACCTCACATGGTTATCATGTAAACCTAATTCTCAAGGTAGACTAACCACATGTTTTATTCTTACTCAATTATAATCATATAGCATCAAGTAAACTAAATCTCAATACTACTCAACCATGATTCATCATGTAAGACTTAATCAAGTTCATTCATGTCTACAAGATTCACTCATAAGCAATTCATGATTAGGTGATCTAATCTAAGGCAATTCATCAAGAAGTTCGTGAATTTTAGAAGGTCATATCTAAACCCTCAACTTACCTCTTTCATGACGTAACCCTAGGCTATATCGATTTCACCCTAGAATCTTAGGAAATTACATCATAATCAACTCACATCCAATCAATTGAACCAACTTGCAACAACATTCTTAATGTAAAGAAGTGTCATACCTAGGATTGGGGAAACTCATGGATTCTTGAAGAATTCAAGTTAGAATCATGTAAAATTGGTAATTCATCCATAAATAAACATAATTCAACCTTTAAAAGCAACTTTGAAAGGAATCCACGGGGTTGAGTTGAAACCCTAACTAATTGGGTTTTCTAGAATAGAGATAAAAGCTTTTGAAAGGGCTCCTTGGGTGATAGCTACCCAAGGATGAAAACTCCCATACCTTAGACTTAGAATCCCATCAAATTCATATGAAGAAGCCTCGATCTTCAAGCCCTAGTCTAATCCCTTCTCTTTGTAACGACCTAATTTCCATCGTCAGGGAAAAGCCAATGGGGAAAGAATTGGGGCCAGAAAACTTTTGAGTAGTAACTTTGGATTTCCCAACCTTGTCCAGATTTGGACGAAATCAATGTCATCAAGGTGTAGGGAAATTTGGTAACAATCAGGTGAAGTATCTATGATTTTGATTGCATGAGTAGTATATAACTCGTTAAAGAATCCATACGACTTTACGAAATTGAATTTGGGTGAGTAGAACTCCTGAAATTGATCTTGGCGTAAAGTGTATTTTTTTAGCGTCGTTGGTTAGGGGTGTGTTGTGAAATGAGGATTTTGGAATTTTTGAATTAGCTCTCTGTCTCAAGAATGCCACGTTAGCGCTAGGTTTTGCCGTTGTGGTGGGGTGGTGGCCACTGTGGTGAACTTGACGCGAATTAAAGTCATTAATAAACCCCTAAACAATCTCATTATGCACTTTTCAATTTTTAGAGCTAAGGAACGAACCCAGGTGACTCCTACTCATTTTTCACAATTCTTGAGGCTAAATGTAAGCTTTTCACTCCCCGAATATATTTTTCGATCCATAGAACGTAATAGAATGGGTGAATATTGATGAGAAGGGTTTTGTTATAAATTATATGGTGGAAACAACCCTAATTTGGATAATTGGGATCATGGATTTGATCTAGGGTTTATAGAATTGTTAGTAATTTAGGTAATTAATGATTGTTTATTGATTCCCGTATTATATTGATTGTTTCTAAACCAAGAACAAGTGGACGAATCTGGAAAGGGAAGGATCAAGTTTCTTAGGATTTCAAGCTTGTTTCGAGGTAGGTGATGGTTGTGATTCTATGATTGTGTGATGTATGTTTATTATTGCTTCATTATGATACATGTATGTGTATGAAGTGGCATTATTGATCACTTTTGTTGTAAATGAGGATACTTGAATAATTGTATGCCATGAATCACCTCTTGTTGTATGATTGTGAGAATATACATTGTGATTGTGATTGTGGTTTGTTGAATGGGCGGGTGTGACGATCCGACACACTAACTAGGATCGGTTACCATCTTTCGGCATAAATATGGGATCGGCTGCCACATTTTGGCATAACTAACTTGGATCGGTTGCCACATTTCGGCATAACTATGAGATCGATTGTCACGTTCCGGCATAACTATGGGATAGGTTGCCACGTTCTGGCATATTTATGGGATCAGATACCACGTTCTGGTATGCTATCTGTGAGGGTTTGGGTTCCATGAGAGGACCATTGAATTGGGTTCTGTGAGAGGACCATTGAACTGTGTTGTGTATGTACTTATGATGAATTCGTTTATATGTTATGATGATTGATATTGGAAGACTTTATGTTGCTCTAAATTGATATAACTGTGATATGTGAGAATCGTGAAGTTGTTCATTATTCGTATGTGTTGATAATATTGTATATGTTTGATATGTGCATGTGATTATATTGTTGTATTGACTAATGTATGTTATACTTATTGGGATAGTCGCGTGATCCTACCAGTACACTGTGGTTGTGTACTAATACTGCACTTGCTTGTTCTTTGTTGAGTACAGGGTATCTTCAGGCGGCTATTGATAGACCTCAGCTAGGTGACTATTGATCGTGACCGGATTCAAGGGTGAGCCACTTCTTTCAGGATGCCATGGGTCTCTCTTATTTAAGTCCATTCTTTTCAGACTCAGAATATTTATTTAAGGTGTTTGTTTAGTTTTGGAGTTGTACCCCTTGTTCTTAGACTCGTCGTTAGTAGAGTTTTGGTATAATGACTTTTAGGTTCTAGGGGTTGTTCTTCCACATTAGTTTGATTAGTTGTTTGTTAAAAAACCTTTGTAGTTTATGGGAACTCTATATAACTTCTACATTTAAACCTGCTTTCGTATCTTTAAATGCCTTAGTTTTTGCTTGAGTTTGTTAGTTTGGGTTGTAGTAATGGTTCTCCCACCGGAGGGTTAGTGTGGGTGCCAATCACGACGGTCTGGGTCGTGAAAAAGTTGGTATCAGATCCCTAGGTTCGTTGATCTCATTGTACCAAAACGAGTCTAGCAGAGTCTTGATGAATAGTACGATGACGTTCGTACTTTTCTTCGAGAGGCTATAGGACTTTAGGAAAAACTCACTTGTTTCTACTCCTTCGTGCTATGATTTGAATCCAATTGGTATCTGGGTGATACAAATTAGTATCTTTCCTCCTTCACTCTATGGTCCGAGCTAGAGCAACAACAGCGATAACACCATCACTAGCAAGAGAGGATGTGTATAGACTACCGACAGTTGAATAGGGTCACCATTCAGAACAAGTATCCATTTCCTCGGATAGATGATGTTTTTGACCAATTGCAAGGTGCATCTAAGATTGATTTAAGGTCTGGTTACCATCAATTAAAGGTTGAGGTGATTAAGAATTGGATTCGACCAAGTTCTATGATTGAAATTAGCAGTTTTATGGGGCTCGCTAGCTACTATTATCTCTTGTGGTATGAGTTGAGTCCAATTGGTATCTCCTGATTTCAATTGGTATCTCAACGAAGTGAACTAGACGTCGTGGTCACGACTGAGGGGACACAAGCAAAGAAAATTGGAAACTGAGAAGGTTCCAATTGGTATTTGTCCCCAAGGGTGGTGTGAATGCATGGATGATCAGGAATGGTCATCCATTGAGTGAAATAATTAATTAAAAATTTGGACTTATCTGTAAATTGTATCTTGGAAACTTTGAATACGTGCTTCTGGTTGTCTAAATTAACTGCGAATGTGAAGTTGTAATTGCTTGAATATGATGAGGTGATTATGTGCACAATAAATGTTTGTCTGAACTTTGATATGTACAATATGTTGGCCTGGTCGTTGAAGTTATGCAAGTTGTAAATACTTGAGTATTGTGAAATTCGTTGTGAAAAGGAAGATTTGACTAAGGATCATGTGAGTGTGTGGGTGTATCCTGGGGATGTGTGGGTTGTGGTGTTGAATTAACAAATGAATTGGTTCGTGTATCGTGGGATTGACTGGGGGTAGACAATTATTATCCTAGTTATGAGCATTATTCTAAAAATGTATGTGTTATAGCTGGGAACATTTGGGGGGAAACTGGGAAATAAAAGAAACCCATAAAAATTGTTGGCAGGGATTCTGTTTCTGTTATGGCTGCTGGGGCGGGATTCTTCCCACCAAGGCGAGGCCGCCAGTGCGGAAATTTTCCCATCAGAGCGGGATGAGGGGAGGCAGAACCTCAACCTGTCTTCCCTGTTTTCCCCTAGTCACAATTATGGACCCGAATCATACCCAAACTAACCCCCGCAATCTAATTCAGTGTTCAACAATTGAATATAAGTTATAAGGTGTGTTAAAATTGTGGAGAACCTGGGCATATGAGGAGGAAATCAGCGAGGCCATGAAGGTCGGGGAAATGTTAATGCAAGTAAAGGATTAGTGCAGCCAGGTGAGGAGGTTACCCGTCAAGATGACAGGGCTTAGTTTTATGCTTTTCTCGGGAAAGACCGAGTTTGAGGTGTGTGATGCAGTGGTCACTAGTGCTACTCTTGTCTGTGCCCAGATGGATATTGTTTTGTTTGATCCGGGTTCTACTTATGCGTATGTGTCAGTTCAATTGCCTTGGGATTTGATATGGTTTGTGATATACTTGATGCCCCCATCCATGTTTCTACCCTAGTTGAAGAGTCAGTCGTAGTCACCTTTGTATATTGTGTTTGTCCGGTTGTGTTTAGGGATTTTCAGACTTGGGTTGATTTGGTTACGCTGGATATGACTGACTTGATATAATCTTAGGCATGACTTGGTTGTCCCCCCTATTATACCGGGCTTAATTATAATACTAGGTCGGTAACTCTAGAGATCCCCGATAGGGAAAGATTAGAGTGGGAAGGGGTGTACAAGCCTAAGCTAGCTAAGATAATATCCTCCATTCGGGCTAGGAAACTGGTAGGGCAGGGTTGTTTGACTTATTTGTCTAATGTTTGGGATGTTGAGGTTAAGTCTCCCTCTATTGAGTCTGTTCCTGTGGTGTTAGAATTGAGAGAGCTTAAAGCTCAAATCCAAAGGCAACTTGATAAAGGTTTCATCTGTCCTAGTGTTTCCCCGTGGGGAGCTCCTGTCTTGTTTGTTAAGAAGAATCAGGGTACTATGAGGACTGGTGATTTTATCTTAAGCCATAAGAGAGTGGATTAATACCAGAATGACAAGTTTATGGATAAAAAAGGTCCCAATGAGTATACTTGGGTGAAGGCAATTGAAGTGTTTTAGTAAGAAAGTGTGTATAAATTGGTTAGTCCTCTGAATTTGATGGGTATACCTGAGTTTGAGGTGTCGTGTTGATGAAAATGTTGACTTGTAGCGATAGTTAGGGCTGAATGAACATAATGGTAATAACAGTTCATGGTAGATTGTGACGGGATGCAACTATATAATAAGATTGTGGCTAAGCGAATTTGGTGTAGTAATTATGACTTGCGAGTATCTAAGGTTGTGGTTTTCTAATATTTGGTGAATAACGTGGTTGTAAGGAAAGTTTTAAGAGATGGTGGGACACCATTCATATAGAAATTAAATAGATAGAGTCATAATGAAGAAAAATGGTGGTATGTAGTACAACCTTTAGAGAGAGGCGAGAGCAAGAATATTTTTTTTGATAGGCTAAAGAGTTATCTTTAGAGGAGTAGATAATTGGGTTTAGAGACACGTGATTTCATTTGTTTTGTTGTGGCTATGGTAATAGTGTTACAAGTCTGTCAGATTGGTTAAAAACTATTGGAAAGGACTTGAGAAATGAGTGTACAGACATTAGCTCGAGTGTGATGATAAGTGTTTAGTTGTTGTTTTGAGTTTATTAATGAGTACGATTGAATTTTAGCGAAGGATATGGTAAGATCGATGGAGATGCAATAAATGATAAGCGGAGATCCATGAATTCATAAAAATCTTCAAGGTACAAGATAATGTTGATAGAGAAAGGGATTGTATTATATGGTGGAAATTACAATTCAGATTTTTCATTGTAAGTCTACATTCGTGGTGATATATTTTGTCAAGGTATGAATTGGAAAGGTGAGAAATGATCAATTGTATCCGGTATTGAGCATTTGAAAGGACTTACACCTGGGTTGAGTCGTAAAGTTTATTACTATTGATTGCTAAGTACCTAAGAAAGGTTTTCATGTAAAAGTATTGGTTTAGAGTGAGATAAATGGTCGGAGTGTTTATGATGATTGATAGTGTTGTGAGTATGACGCACTAGTTATGCTCTCGTGTGTTTTCACTATTGTGGGTGGATCCCTATGGTGGATTAGGGGTACCAAATCCTACGATTTTCTCTTGGTTGAGTGGGAAGATTGGGAAGATTTGGTTATTTCGAATGACATAATTGGTGTTGTTTTGGTTAAAGTATTTTAGTGGGTCTACATGTACCACCTTGCTTATGAGAATTTATAGAAGAACTGCCATGCATAATTGTGGTTATCCGGCAATTTTAATTTTCCTTTAGTCGTTGAGGTCATGTATCGATCATGTGTGGTTGAATGTGGGGATCATTGGGTCCAATTATACTGTTCTTAAGAGGTAATCTACAATTGCTAAATCCAACATTTGATAGTGTGGTTAGAGGGCTTGTATGCTTGGACATATCTCTCGATGAGTATCTGATGTTTATAGATCAAATGTTTATAACTTAAGCTCATGGGAAATTGGGTTGTGAGATGGAGATGTTGATAAGAACTATGATTGGTTGGGTATTATGATTGTATGTTGGTTGGTTCAGGTTCACTTCTAATTGTAGCGAGTATTGATTTAGAATATTATCATGCTTATGTGAGAAATGATTAGTCCTGATGATTGTGTCAAGATCCTTGATAACATGTGGAAGACGTGTGTACGATCAACCTTGGTGGTTGTTGGAAATCATTTTGTTGATTAGTTAAGTTTACATACAATAATATTAATCACTATAGTACTGAGATGACTTCATCGAGGCATTGTAAGGGAGGATGTGTAGGTATTCCATTGGTTGATTTGAGGTTGGAGATGTGAAACCCTTAGTGGGAAGTGAAATTTGGTAAGAAGGGCATGTGAGAGAAGTATCCCCAATAATTCGATGATTCAGATACTACTCTACCCTTACTTTAGCCAGTCTTTCCTAGTTGATCACTCGGGGAAGAGTGGGTAAATTGGTATCTATTGTAACGACTTGATTTTCGTCATTAGGGAAAAGCCAATGGGGCTAGAAAACTTTTGAGTAGTAACTTTGGATTTTCCAACCTAGTCCAGATTTGGACGAAATCGGAGTCATCGAGGTGTAGGGAAATCTGGTAACAATCGGGTGAAGTATCTATGATTTTGATTGCATGAGTAGTTAGATAACTCGTTAAAGAATCCGTACGACTTTACGAAATTGAATTTGGGTGAGTAGAACTCCTGAAATTGATCTTGGCATAAAGGGTATTTTCTAAGCGTCGTTGGTTAGAGGTTTGTTATGAAATGGGGATTTTAGAATTCTTGAATTAGCACTCTGTCTCGAGAATGTCGCCTTGGTGCTGGGTTTTACTGTTGTGGTGGGGTGGTGGCCATTGTGGCGGGCTCGACGACAATTAAAGTCGTTAATAAACCCCTAAATGACCTCATTATGCACTTTTCAATTTTTAGAGCTAAGGAACGAACCCCAAGCGACTCCTACTCGTTTTTCACCATTCTTAAGGCTAAAGGTAAGCTTTTCACTCCCCAAATCCATTTTTTGATCCGTAGAACGTAATAGAATGGGTGAATATTAATGGGGGAGGGTTTTGTTATAGATTCTATGGTGGAAACAACTCTAATTTGGATAATTGGGATAATGGGTTTGATCTAGGGTTTATAGAATTGTTAGTAATTCGGGTAATTAATAATTGTTTATTGATTCCCATATTATATTGATTGTTTATAGACCAAGAACAAGCGGAACGAATCTGAAAAGGGAAGGATCAAGTTTCTTAGGGTTTCAAGCTTGTTTCAAGGTAGGTGATAGTTCTGTTTCTATGATTGTGTGATGTATGTTTGTTCTTGATTCATTATGATACATGTATGTATGCGAGTATTGCATTATTGATCACACTTGTTGTAAATGAGGATAATTGAATAATTGTATGCCATGAATCACCTCTTGTTGTATGATTGTGAGAACATACATTGTGATTGTGATTGTGGTTTGTTGAATGGGCGGGTTTCACGATCCGACAAACTAACTGGGATCGATTGCCACGTTTCGGCATAAGTATGGGATCGGTTGTCACGTTCCGGCATAATTAACTTGGATCGGTTGCCACGTTTTGGCATAACTATGGAATCAGTTGCCACGTTTTGGCATAACTGTGGGATCGGTTGCCATGTTCCGGCATAATTATGGGATCGGATACCACGTTCCAATATGCTAATTGTTTGGGTTTAGGTTCCATGAGAGGACCATTGAATTGGGTTCCATGAGAAGACCATTAAATTGTGTTCTGTATCTACTTGTGATGAGTTTATTTAAATCTAGTGATGATTGATATTGGAAGACGGTATGTTGCTCTAAATTGATATAATTGTGATATGTGAGAATCGTGAAGCTATTCATTGTTTGTATGTGTTGATGATATTGTATATGTTCGATATGTGCATGTGATTATATTATTGTATTGACTAATGTATGTTACACTTATTGGGATAGCCACGTGATCCTACTAGTACACTGTGGTTGTGTACTGATACTGCATTTGCTTGTTCTTTGTTTAGTACAGGGCATCTTCAGCCGGCTATTGATAGACCTCAGCTAGGTGACTATTGATCGTGACCAAATTTAAGGGCAATCCAGTTCTTTCAGGCTGCCATGGGTCTCTCTTGTTTAAGTCCATTCTTTTTGAACTTTGAAAATTTGTTTAAGGTGTTTGTTTAGTTTCGGGGTTGTACCCCTTATTCTTAGACTCATCGTTAGTAGTGTTTTGCTACAATGACTTTGAGGTACTAGGGGTTGTTCTTCCACATTAGTTTGATTAGTTGTTTGTTAAAAACCTTTGGAGTTTATGGGAACTTTATATAATTTCTGCATTTAAACCTGCTTCTGTATCTTTAAATGCCTTAGTTTTTGGTTGAGTTTGTTAGTTTGGGTTGCAGTAATGGTTCTCCCACCGGAGTGTTAGTGTGGGTGCCAATCACGATGGTCTGGGTCGTGACACTCTTGGTCTTCAATGGAGTTCTAGAGAGAAGATTTTGGAGATGAGGGAAATTGGGATTTGATTTTGGGGTCTTGGGTTATGATTAATTAAAGGGTGTTTTAATACCATAAACTACTTTATATTAGTGAGATAAACCCATAATAACCGACCCTTAATGAAAACTAATTAATTAACAATTTACCAAATAGACCCTACACTTGGCCGAACCAAACCAGTAAAACAGTGATGATCTACGGACCTCCCAACCTCAGACTGTGGGTGGGTCCACGGACCGTCCTGTCAAGGCGTGATTTGGATCTGAGACATGACAAATGAGGCCTTGACCTATGGAGCAAGACCACGAGGTGTGGATGGACCTACGCCTCGTAGGTCCCATCCGTGGTTCATAAGGTTTTGCTAATTGGGGTAGATTTGGTGAGCTTTGTGGGTTAGGCTTTAGGGTCCTCCTCAAGGACCTCTAGGGTGGTCCTTGGGGAGTCGTACCCGGATGTTTAACCCCTAAACACCTCATTCTAAGTTCGGGAACTCGTTTTACAACATTTACTCACATGTCCAACTCTAAACTCACACATGAAGCTCTAGTTTCACCTACTTGATTCTGTTAAGCTTTAGCTAGGTCTTACTAGTTTTTACGGGGTGTTACAATATCTCCCCTTAGGAACATTCATCCTCCAATGACACTTTAAACACTTTATGGAATTAAAGACTCAAGACTAGGAGTCCATCATGCTGAAACATCACAATAATGCACAACTCAAGATACACTATTCACAGTGTGCACTTAATCCAAGGAGGAAACATCCACTCCAACTCAACATGTTCAATACAATACAAAGAAGTATGAACTTATATCTAACAACCCATTCATGCATGAGATTTTCATAACTAATCATGTTTAAGGAGGAACTTCCATCTCCTAGTCATAACATGCTCAACATACTCTCATGGAGCTCATATGAAATTTATTCTCAAAAAGCATTCCATTCAAGGAGGAATTTCTCAACTCCTAACTAAAGCATGCTCATATATTCTTCTCATGAAGTACAATAGGCACTCATACTCAATGCATTACATCATGAGGGAAAATAATTCACATAAACTCATTTTCTCAAAACCTAAGTTTTCATGAACATGCATTATATAAAGAAGCCATGGCATCACATAAGCACATAACAACAATATTAGCTAGGCACACCATCTCCCCCTTGGGAGTGAGCCTTCACAAACACTTCCAAACATCATTAATCACATAGTCATAGGAAGAATTACCTTTTCCAACTATAAGCAAGCTCAACACAATATTATGGAGCCAATCATTTCATCAAAAACTTAATAAAACATGTTCATCACAACATCTCATGAAGTCAAATATGTCAATCACCATACTAAGATGCACAACAAGATGAAGAACATGTAAATCATGAAAAATCCATTTTATACAAAATAAAAATCTTTCAAAAACATGCATAACATAAAGAGATCATGGGAATTTCTAATGCACTCATGACTCCTAAACATAAAACAAGCCCAAAAAAGAACTATTGGTCTCAAGCTAGAATAGGAATAGAAGAAAAGGATGAGGATATCGGGACTCTCAATCAATTTTGCTACTTAAGCACATGATCTCCCCCTTGGGAGTAAGCCCCCTTTTACTAAAACCTCAAATACTACTCCTTTCAAAAAAACTCAAGCATTATCAAGGCTTATTATAACCTTACTGGACTCTAAAACCAATAGAGGTCTAATAATCATGCATCCAAATCCTACCAAGGTTAACATAAGTAACTCTATAGGACAAGGAAATCATAGGACACATATAACATTCAAGACTCCACAATCATGAAATGAGTCAAGGAGAACTTATCACCTTAATCTAGAGGAGGAATAGAAGGGAACATAAGGATATTGGGACATCTCATTGGCCCTTGGCCTCCCAAATAAGCATCTTCAACTATAACCCTTACTAAAATACCACTCCTCAACATTCTCATGGAAGCACTTTTTACCCTTCTATTTCTTAACTTGCCAGTCTAAATCCCAATTAGTACTTCTAGATTAGAGAGGTTCTCATTTAGGCACTCTTGCTCACAAGCAACCTTACCAACACCACTCAAAGTCTCATATGGGCCTACCAAACTGGGATTTAACCCATCAAACTCTCTACACCTCTTAAGGTGATAATTTTAAGCCAATCCAAATCATGGACATCTAGAACACTCAAATTTTTCATATCCATCACACAAGGTGATTCTAAACCATGGAGAATTACAGTTCTAGCCTTTTTCAAAGGAGTCTACTCACTCAATATCTTTACGCATCACTTAAACCACTATTCATCAAATCCTCCATCACATCCTAAAATCCATTATGGCTAAGAAGGGTTCTAACAACAAACACCTATAGCCACAATTTACCCCATGTATACTAAGGACAACATCAAGGTCTAGCATATCAAGTCACCAAAGACAAGAAATATCGGAATCTAATAAAGCATAAAACACATACTGGAACCATTAAGATCCACTATCACTCACTCTTTGAGACTTAGGGGTAGACACCCCTCTTGGTTAAACCCTAGGGGAACCTTAGAAGAGCTTTGTCCTTGAAACCGTTGTCTCTTTCAATTCTAATAAGGTTGGATTAAGACAATTCTAGACCATTTCAACCCTTATTATCACCTTTGGTGGGATCTACCAACCAATCATATCTACGTATTATCTAAGCATCCTACTCAAAATGACCATACTTAAGATAAATCTTAAAAGATAACCAACTCTTTGAAGTTGGTCAACACCTACATTCTTCTTCCTTACCTTAACTAGGTGGTACATGCAACCCTCAAAGTCAACCTTAAGAAACAACATAATCCAAACTTATGGCATAGAATTTCCCCTTTTCCACTCTCGGATAGGCTCATTCGGGAACTAACAAATTGACTATATGGGTTCTATCATCACCTAGGAGCATGACAATAACACTACCAATCCACCCTAAGGGTGACAAATAAATCCAGCATATCAAGTCCTATCTAGTCATAATTGGCATAATAACCAACATCTTCTCCCTCGCTCATTGTAGCATAAACCCTTCGAGTAGTCATATCCTAAAGACCTCCGGTTAGAGAGAAAGACCTTAAAGAGTTAAACTTTATGGCACGACTAGAGAATGAAGAAGTGAAGTTTTTCCTAACATCCGATAGCCTCCTATTTATAAAATGTGGCGCGCTTCACATTATGAACAAGACTCTACTAGATGTGGTTTGAGACATCCTAAAAACCATCCCAAAACCTTATGCTCTGATACCATATTTGTCACGACCCAGAGGTACCCCCTAGACGTAACATGGCATACTCGACCTCGAAGGGGTCTCATATAAGCCTCATAGCATATCTTGAACATAATAGCATAGGAAAATAGTGCAGAATTTAAAACTTTTCTTTACAATCGAAGTCTTTTATAAAATGAAAGATATTCTATGACACTATGTCTCAAACCATCTATAACATTGGAATTAAAACTTCTTTGAATATAACTTTAGGGACACGACCCTTACAAAAAGTCTAAAACATAAAAGAAAGACATAAAGGACATATGGTCAAGTCCTCGAATACTATGAGGACTCACCAATCTTCTTCTTCTTGATCTACTAAGGTCCTAGCCACGAGGATGGAATCCAATATCTCCAAAGCCTACACTTACAGAAAATGTAGAAAGATGGGGTTAGCACAAAAAGTACTAAGTATGGAAGCCATGCATAAAAAGGGACATTTTGTTTGAAACTATGCTATATGCCACTTTTGAAAATCATCTTTGAAATAGTTGGAGAATGTAGCTCATAAGACAAACCATGCACATTTGATCACAATATAAGGGATATCATCATAATCACAACCATAGTCTCCAACACCACATAATACCTATACCAACCTTCACAAGACATAGTTCATGCACATAGTCAAATACCAAGATTATCTCATCATCATGGAACTATCACATAATCAACCTTAAGCTCTACTTGTGAACTGCATAGATAGGATCTCATAATCCTATCTACACTAAGTATCACTTCTAGAACACTATGATCATGCATAACATACCTTGGCCTTGTCCATAGCCAACACTCGGAGACAAGGAGCCATTCATATTCATATCCTATAATAAGTAAAGTCACTCATAGCAACAATCCATACCATGCATACATAATTTCATATATCTTCATAACATAAGGGACTCACACTATAACCCCTTTATAAGTCTACTTGTGCAATGCATAAGTGAAGTCTCATACCCCCACTCACACTAAGTAAAGATCATTAAGAAGTCATAAGTATAGTCCATGGTCATATTCATATTCATGTTCATAATTCATAATAAAGCATGCATAACTCATAATCATCATGTCATAAGGGAAACCTACCATGCCCACTTTCAAAGCATACTTATGCAATGTATGAATGAAAGGGACCCTAGTAAATAACCCATGTTCTTGTTCTTGTTCTTGTTCATGTAACTTGTTCATTAGAGGGAATATAGCCTTAACCGACATAGACCATGTGAGCTACATAGAATATAGTGTCGTGTAACCCCACATCGAAAGAAGGTGTCCTACTTGCCTAAGGTAGAACTAAATGTATAGATTTTAGGTGGATCCACTAGCTAATGACCTATGTGGGCACATAGTTATGGGATAGGGAGATTGCTTCTAGAAACCCGACCTATTGTATTGGCGGAGGATCTTCCATCTCGTGAGAATAATTTAGCGAACCCGACCTATTTTATTGACGGGAGGGCCTCTACCTTACTTTCCATATCCACTCGGTGCTAAGCATTATTTCCCAAAATTACTTGTTTAGTCTTGAATTGGTTTTACATGTTTGAAGAAGTATTTTACCCTTCGTTCAACACAACTCATAAAATAGCTCATAGATTCAATTAGGTGAGAATGGACTTTCAACCTTAAAATCGTCATTAGTATGTGAGTAAACCTTTCACACCAAGATCATGTGTTCTCATGAGAATGGACTTTCAATCAACACAATAGGATCATCATGGTCATGTACATCTCATGCATAATAATGTGTAGAGGTGC
This sequence comes from Solanum verrucosum, assembly GCF_900185275.1. Classification (NCBI taxonomy): domain Eukaryota; kingdom Viridiplantae; phylum Streptophyta; class Magnoliopsida; order Solanales; family Solanaceae; genus Solanum; species Solanum verrucosum. Next base: position 1,190,526 of record NW_026020058.1, read on the forward strand.
ATATGAGAACTAGACTTTCAATTGACACCATAGATACATCATAATCATGTTTATGCATGGAGTGCGTGTGTGTGTAATTGTCCTTGCAATGACACAACAACAACATTATCATCATACACACTTCCCTCTCAAAGTGTTCATAAGCATTTACATAATATCAAAATCATACATCATTCACATATATTGCATTCAAGGATCATAGACCATGTAAATCAACACATCTAACATTTATCATAATAGACATGTATATAATCATAACTCAAAAAGTTCATTCATTGCATGTATTAGCTCATATACTCATATTGTAGGTCATGTGGGGGTAAAGTCCTTCCACAATAGTACCGTATACAATTCAACATGCATAATAGCTTTCTTATTTAAAGCCTCAATATTCATAGTTCATTCCTTTTAGCTTTTACATTTAAAGCCTTAGGAGTCATCTTCATATTATGAGCATTACTCTCAAGCAACACCTCACATGGTTATCATGTAAACCTAATTCTCAAGGTAGACTAACCATATGTTTTATTCTTACTCAATTATAATCATATAGCATCAAGTAAACTAAATCTCAATACTACTCAACCATGATTCATCATGTAAGACTTAATCAAGTTCATTCATGTCTACAAGATTCACTCATAAGCAATTCATGATTAAGTGATCTAATCTAAGGCAATTCATCAAGAAGTTTATGAATTTTAGAAGGTCATATCTAAACCCTAAACTTGCCTCTTTCATGACATAACCCTAGGCTATATCGATTTCACCCTAGAATCTTAGGAAATTACATCATAATCAACTCACATCTAATCAATTGAACCAACTTGCAACAACATTCTTAATGTAAAGAAGGATCATAGCTAGGATTGGGGAAACTCGTGGATTCTTGAAGAATTCAAGTTAGAATCATGTAAAATCAGTAATTCATACATAAACAAACATAATTCAACCTTTAAAAGCAACTTTGAAAGGAATCCATGGGGTTGAGTTGAAACCCTAGCTAATTGGGTTTTCTAGAATTGAGATAAAAGCTTTTGAAAGGGCTTCTTGGGTGATAGCTACCCAAGGATTAAAACTCCCATACCTTAGACTTAGAATCCCATCAAATTCATATGAAGAAGCCTCCATCTTCAATCCTTAGCTTGAACCCTTCTCTTGGTCTTCAATGGAGTTCTACATGGGATTTGATTTGGTATCATGGGTTATGATTAATTAAAAGGTGTTTTAATACCATAAACTACTTTATATTAGTGAAATAAACCCATAATAACCGACCCTTAATGAAAGCTAATTAATTAACAATTTACCAAATAGACCCTACACTTGGCAGAACCAAACCAGTAAAACAGTGATGATTCACGGACCCCCCACCCACGGACCGTGGGTGGGTCCACGGACCGTCCTGTCAAGGCGTGGTTTGGATCTAAGACATGACAAATGAGACCTTGACCTACGGATCAATACCACGAGGCGTGGATAGACCTACGCCCCGTAGGTCCCATCCGTGGTTCACAAGGTTTTGCTAATTGGGGCAGATTTGGGGAGCTTTGGAGGTTAGTGTAACACCCCGACTTTTCAAAACGTCTAAATTAACTCGTATCTTTGTGGAAAGACAAGGAGGGTGAGTAATAAATTAAGAATGATGTGGTATGTCCTATTTTAAGTGTTCAAGTGTTGCATCTCAAGTTTTGAAGTTAGGTAAGTGGCAAAATAAAAGTTGGCGGAAGTTATCGTAAGTTCCTTCTTAAAGATTTCTCTGAAATTTGAGTCAAATGTCTTGGAGGTTTTCTCCCAATATATAAAGAGTTATGGGGCCCACAATCTATCAAATCGAAGGTCTACGAGTCTAGTTTCCAACGCATCAAACCGTTCATTCATACAACTTCAGAATAGAGAGATATTCGCATTTTCGTGGGACTGCGCAAGCAGGCACGTGAGGTGGGGCCCTAGGTCGGTGGAAAGTTGTATATATCTTCTTCTTCGAGTTTTTTCTTCATTTTAAGCTAAATATACAGAGAAAACATAGAAACCCATTTTTAGGATCAAGTGAAATATATATTTTCTCGACGTAAGTCCTTGACGAAAGTTGTTCTACGCGTTGGGCTCATCATCGTGGTATAATTTGTTTTATCGATTGCGTAGCATATCACATTTTAGAGTTGGGACAGCAGGGGTTTGAATATATTTGAAGGTTTTGAGGTGAATTACGAACCTAAGATCGAGGTAAGACCCTTCTTTCATCGACTCTAGCTTTTATAGGCAGCAAATAGCAATTTGCGACGGAAATACATATCTTTTATTGTATTGTCATGGTATCTTTTATTTTATGTGTTGATTATGGTCCTACCTTGTTGTAGTATCGAGGGAGTTATGAGTTAAAGTCGTTAGGCCACGTGAATTTAGCGAAAAAGGTATGTTAAGGCTATTCTCTTCCTATGGCATGTTTCCTTAAAGTTTAGGAGCAATGTAATTGAGTTGTTGTCGTTGTTATACTTATAGCTATTATTGTTGATTGTTGGTTGCTCGAGTGCGTATAATCCTCTCTTATCGAGATTCTTATTCAGTAGTAACATTCGTATGTTGGACACGACTTAGAGGCTATTTGTATAGGTTGCTTATCACTAAATTGCTCACTTTTAGCTGTTGGATTGTTATTGTTGCCTTTGGGCTATTGTTGTTAGCTGCAGGAATGTAATCTATGCCTAGCAGGGTTATGTTCTGCCTACAGGGCTATATGGATGCCTAAAAGGGCTATGAGTTGCCTATGGGGCTATATTGATGCCTAGAAGGGCTATGAGTTGCCTACAGGGATATATATTGACGCCTAAGAGGGTTATATGTTTCCTACAGGGCCATGTTGTTGCCTAAGAGGGCTATGAGTTGTCTATAAGATATGTTGATGCCTAAGAGGGCTATGTGACTGCCTGCGGGGCTAGGGGACTACCGATAGGGGTATACAAGCTGATTGGCACCTTTCGGGCTTATGGGGGCCTGAGTAGGTGGTCTTGTGTGCTGTTTGTACCTACCGAGCTTATGGGGGCTTGGTTAGGTTGTTGTTTTATTATTTTTGATAAATTTAGATTTAGAAGCAGGTCAATACAATTATTTTATCCTTAATTTATTTATCAATTATTCCAGTATATCAGGATACCTCATCATAGTCTATTGCCTTTCATACTCTGTACATTATTTTGTACTGACGCCCCATTGCCTTGGGGGCGCGCATTCATGCATGCAGGTCCTGACAGATGACCGAGTAGACCTCCATATCAGCAGGATTGACTTTATCCGATTGGTCAGCCCCTTTCCTCCGGAGCTGCCAGAGTTGGGAGGTTTGTTACCTTTTGTTGTATATATTCTCATGGGTAGGCTGGGGCCCTGTCCCACCAATCTTTACTACTCTTAGAGGCTTGCAGACTAGTGTGTGGGGTTTATAGCTACGTTATGGCCATGCTGGCCTATGTTGTTGGTTTGCTGAAGCTTGTGACTGTTTGATGTATTGTACTGATATTTACCTGTTTTTAGTTTTGGTATAGATATCATGGTGGCCTCGACGGCCCAATCAGGATTCTGTGCTAGTTGGATATTTCTTTATATGAACTCTTGGGAGTAGCTGGTTCTTTTGTAGATCTGTTGACAGGGGTCTTGCCGGCCGAGGGCTTAGTTTTAAGCCGAGATATACTTGTTTGTTTTCTTAATTGCATGTGACTGTCATGCGCTAGTAGCAAATGGCTCAGTAGGGTCGGCTCGGGCCTGAGTTTTGGCTTTAGGAGTCAGTTGCGCCCCTTGAGTTTGGGGCGTGACAAACTTGTATCAGAGCAACGTCGTATCCTAGGGAGTCTGCAAGCCATGTCTAGTAGAGTCTTGTTTATAAATGTGTTGTGCACCACATTCGATAAGCAAGAAGCTGCCGGGCATGTTAGAATGACTATCCTTCTTTTGCTCACCTCATGCTATAGAGCGGTGTCTTAAGGGTTGAGGTTTCTGGCTTATAATTGATACTTGTATGCAATAGAGATGACTGACACTAGACAGACCACAATTAGCCAGGGGCTAGATACAACTGCAAGTGAGGGTACCGACAAAGTACCACAAGTGGAGGTGGCCCATTGTGAGACCCGGGGGAGACATCTTCTCAGCCCCCTATAGTTCTCCACAGCTTCAGGACCTCCGAGGGCTACAGGACTTCCGGTTCCACCAGCAGTACCACCTCTAGTTCCTCCTATTCCATCTGATCAGGATTTCAAGAGTGCAGTATATATGTTAGCACAGTTAGTAGCTGCACAGTGCCAACCAGTTGCGCCAGATATTGCCGGACCTTCTGAAGGGCCCGGAAGTTCGAGAGTTCGTGAATTTCTTGCCTTGAATCCTCCACAGTTTATAGGAACAGATCGCAGAGAAGACCCTCAACACTTTGTTGATCAGCTTCATAGGATCTTCAGAGTCATGCATGCCTCAGCGACTGAGTCAGTTGAGTTAGCAGCATTTCGATTGCGTGATGTTGCAGTATTGTGGTATGAAAGTTGGGAGAGATCTAGGGAAAAAGATACATCTCTACCCACTTGGATAGCTTTACAGAAGCTTTCATAGATCACTATTTGCCTCGAGAGATTAGGGATGGCCGGGTGGACCAGTTTCTGAACCTCCGACAGGGTGGCATGAGTGTCCGAGAGTACGGGCTAAGATTTGATTCATTGGCTAGATATGCACCAACATTTGTTGATACGATGCATGACAGGGTGCGTAGATTTGTGGGAGGGCTTGACTCAGACTATATCGAGGCTTGTTCTACCGCTGCGCTAAATGATAATATGGATATCTCGCGGATTCAGGCCTTCGCACAGGGCATAGAGGATCGCCGACATCGACAGTATACGAGTGAGAGGGTCGAGAGAGAGAGACAGAAGAGGCTAGGCCCGCTGGTTCGCAGGGAGATTTTCAGGGTGGTCCCAGACCCCGATATTTTATTAGGCCACCTAGACCTCCACCACAGCAGTTCCAGGGTAGTAGATTTTATAGTCAGGGACAGTCAGGCCTAGGTGAGGGCTCACGAGCATCAGACTCTCATCAGCAGAGAGTTCAGGCCAGCTAGACAGCACCGCCGCGTTGCGCAACTTATGGTAGGCTGCATTTCGGGAGGTGTAAACAGGGTTCCACAGGTTGTTATTCTTGTGGACAGGAGGGGCATGTGTGGAGAAACTGCCCGACCATAGGTCAGGGTGGTATAGGTCAGTCGACCAGGTCAATAGTAGGTTCCTCTTCATCAGCACAGTCACAGGGCGTGGACCCCAGACTTCAGCAGGTAGAGGTAGAGGCAGAGGCAGAGAGGGAGCATCTAGTTCTAGTAGTGGCCAGAATCGTACATATTCACTAGCCGGCCGACAGGACTCAGAGTCATCACCAGATGTTATGACAGGTACATTGATTGTTTGCTCCCATTGTGTTTATGCTTTGATAGATCCTGGATCTACTCTGTCTTATGTGACTCCACTTATTGCGGGGAATTATGTATAGTAGCAGAGTCATTAGATCGACCCTTTATTGTATCTACCCAGTTGGTGAGTCTATTGTTGCCAAGAGAGTCTATCGAGGTTGCACGGTAGAAATTATAGACCGTCAGACCTCTGTAGATCTCGTAGAGTTAGAGATGGTCGATTTCGACGTCATTATGGGTATGGACTGGTTAGCGTCTTGTTATGCTAATGTTGAGTGTCGAACAAAGATTGTTAGATTCCACTTTCCAGGAGAGGCAGTTCGGGAATGGAAAGGCGTTACAGCAACACCAAAAGGTAGGTTTATTTCCTATCTTAAGGCGAGGAGGATGATTACTAAGGGTTGTATTTATCATCTTGTTCGTGTTCATAATATAGATGCAGAACCACCGATGCTTCCGTCTATTCCGGTAGTTAATGAGTTTCTAGATGTATTTCCGGATGAACTTCCTGGTATCCTCCAGAACGAGAAATTGATTTTCTATCGATATGCTACCAGGTACACAACCCATATCTATCCCTCCTTATAGAATGGCTCCTGCTGAACTAAAAGAGTTGAAGGGTCAGCTGAAAGACTTGCTGGATAAAGGCTTTATCAGACCTAGTGCTTCACCATGGGGTGCACCAGTGTTATTCGTGAGGAAGAAAGATGGCTCACTAAGAATGTGTATCGATTATCGACAGCTGAATAAGCGACTATAAAGAATAAGTATCCCCTTCCGAGGATCGATGACTTATTTGATCAGTTACAAGGTGTTGAGTGCTTCTCGAAGATTGATTTAAGATCAGGTTACCACCAGATACGAGTTCGGGAGAAAGACATTCCAAAACAGCTTTTAGAACTAGATATGGACATTTTGAGTTCTTGGTGATGTCTTTTGGATTAACTAATGCCCCAGCAGTGTTCATGGACCTAATGAATAGTATATTCAGGCCGTATTTAGACTTGTTTGTGATTGTATTTATTGATGATATTTTGGTGTATTCACGTTCAAAAGCTGAGCATGCAAATCATCTGCGAGCAGTCCTTCAGGTTCTTCGAGATCAAGAACTTTATGCAAAGTTTTCTAAGTGTGAGTTCTGGTTGAACTCTGTCGCTTTCTTAGGCCATATTGTATCAGATGCAGGTATTGCGGTTGATACACAAAAGATTGAGGCGTAAAAACTTGGCCCAGACCTATGACTCCAACTGAGGTTCGTAGTTTCTTGGGGTTAGCTGGGTACTACAGAAGGTTTGTAGAGGGGTTTTCTTCACTTTCAGCACCATTAACGAAGCTGACTCAAAAGCAGCTAAGTTCCAGTGGACTGAGGCTTGCGAGCATAGTTTCCAGGAGCTAAAGGACAGGTTGACATCAGCACCAGTTCTAGCATTGCCAGAGGGTTCAGAAGGCTATCGGTGTACTGTGATGCTTCTGGGGTTGGGTTGGGATGTGTTCTAATGCAACATGGTAAGGTTATCGCATATGCTTCAAGACAGTTGAGGAAACATGAGAAGAACTATCCGACCCATGATTTAGAGTTAGCTGCAGTTGTGCATGCATTAAAAATCTGGAGACACTATTTGTATGGTGTTCATGTTGACATCTTCACAGATCATAAAAGCCTTCAATATATATTTAGACAGAAGGAGTTAAATCTGCGACAACGTCGATGGCTTGAGTTACTGAAAGACTACGACGTGGATATTTTATATCATCCAGGAAAGGCAAATGTAGTAGCCGATGCCCTCAGTCGAAGATCTATGGGTAGTTTATCCCATTTAGGTGTTGAGAAGCGGGAGCTAGTGCGAGAGCTTCATCAGTTGGCTAGTTTGGGAGTCAGATTATTAGAGGCAGATGATAGTGGGGTCACAATTCAGGATACAGCCGTATCATCTCTAGTTATAGAAGTAAAATCACGACAACAAGAGGATCCTAGCTTAGAGCTAAGGCTCAAGATCAACAGTCTTTAGCATTTGATATAGCAGAAGATGGAGTCCTCAGATATAGCGGTCGATTGTGTGTTCCGAATGTTGCAGGGCTTCGACATCGAATTATGGAAGAGGCACATCATTCCCGTTATTCTATTCACCCTGGTTCGACGAAGATGTACCATGATATTAAGGAGATCTATTGGTGGCAGGGGATGAAGAAGGACGTTGCTGAGTTTGTGGCGCAGTGTCCTAACTGCCAACAGGTGAAGGTTGAGCACCAAAAGCCCGCTGGGCTAGTTCAGGAGATAGTCATTCCTTTGTGGAAGTGGGAAGCAATTAATATGGATTTTATTACAGGACTACCTCGATCTCATCGCAAGTTTGACTCTATTTGGGTAATTGTGGATAGACTAACAAAATCAGCCCATTTCTTACCAGTCAAGGCTACTTTTTCGGCCGAAAACTATGCAGGGCTCTATATTAGAGAGATTGTTAGGCTACACGGTGTCCCAGTATCTATTATCTCTGATAGAGGAGCACAATTTACCACCTATTTCTGGAAGTCCTTCCAGAAAGGATTAGGGACACAAGTTAATCTTAGTACTGCCTTTCACCCTCAGACAGATGGCCAGGCTGAGCGAACAATTTTGACACTCGAAGATATGTTACGGGCGTGCGCGCTAGACTTCAAGGGAAGTTGGGATGACCACTTGCCTCTTATTGAGTTTGCATACAATAATAGTTATCATTCTAGCATCGGGATGGCACCTTATGAGGCTTTGTATGGGAGAAAATGTAGATCTCCCATTGGATGGTTTGAGGTAGGTGAGTCAGGGTTGATTGGACCCGATTTAGTCCAGCAGACAATGGAGAAAGTTAAGATCATTCGGGAGAGGTTGCTAACAGCTCAAAGTCGACAAAAGTCATACTCAGATGTACGACGAAGGGACTTAGAGTTTTGTGTCGATGATTGGGTATTCTTAAAAGTCTCGCCTATGAAGGGTGTTATGCGATTTGGCAAAAAGGGAAAGCTTAGTCCAAGATTCATTGGGCCATACCAGATCCTTCGGAGGGTAGGACGTGTGGCTTATGAGTTAGAATTGCCTTCAGGGCTAAAATCTGTTCATCCAGTTTTCCATGTATCAATGTTACGGAAGTGTGTAGGAGACCCTTCTCGGGTTGTCCCAATTGAGGATGTTCAGATCACAGAGGAGTTGTCCTACGAGGAGACTCCAGTTGCTATATTAGATAGGCAGGTCCGTAAATTGAGGACCAAAGAGGTGGCTTCGGTTAAAGTATTATGGAGGAATAAAAATAGAGAAGAAGTGACCTGGGAGGCTGAGGATGTCATGAGGTCCAAATATCCTCACTTGTTTCATACCCCAGGGTGATGTCATATCAGTTTATATTAGGGCATTAAGGTAAGATACCTATATATATATATATATATATATATATATATATATATATACTATTGCTTATTATTATTGTGGTTGTCGTTGTATGTCTGCTCACACTGTTGTGGTGGAGCTATAATGCTTAGTTATTTATGTTGTCATGTGAGACGCCTATGTAAGAAATTTTGCATTTCAGGTTCCTGGATAGTGACATTTACAAAGGATAAACTGCCAAAATTCTGGCAAGTCCTAAGGACTGAATAGTGTGCCTCAGATTTTTCATTCGAGGACGAATGTTTCTAAGGGGGGAGGAATGTAACACCCCGACTTTTCAAAACGTCTAAATTAACTCGTATCTTTGTGGAAAGACAAGGAGGGTGAGTAATAAATTAAGAATGATGTGGTATGTCCTATTTTAAGTGTTCAAGTGTTGCATCTCAAGTTTTGAAGTTAGGTAAGTGGCAAAATAAAAGTTGGCGGAAGTTATCGTAAGTTCCTTCTTAAAGATTTCTCTGAAATTTGAGTCAAATGTCTTGGAGGTTTTCTCCCAATCTATAAAGAGTTATGGGGCCCACAAGCTATCGAATCGAAGGTCTATGAGTCTAGTTTCCAACGCATCAAACCGTTCATTCATACAACTTCAGAATAGAGAGATATTCGCATTTTCGTGGGACTGCGCAAGCAGGCACGTGAGGTGGGGCCCTAGGTCGGTGGAAAGTTGTATATATCTTCTTCTTCGAGTTTTTTCTTCATTTTAAGCTAAATATACAGAGAAAACATAGAAACCCATTTTTAGGATCAAGTGAAATATATATTTTCTCGACGTAAGTCCTTGACGAAAGTTGTTCTACGCGTTGGGCTCATCATCGTGGTATAATTTGTTTTATCGATTGCGTAGCATATCACATTTTAGAGTTGGGACAGCAGGGGTTTGAATATATTTGAAGGTTTTGAGGTGAATTACGAACCTAAGATCGAGGTAAGACCCTTCTTTCATCGACTCTAGCTTTTATAGGCAGCAAATAGCAATTTGCGACGGAAATACATATCTTTTATTGTATTGTCATGGTATCTTTTATTTTATGTGTTGATTATGGTCCTACCTTGTTGTAGTATCGAGGGAGTTATGAGTTAAAGTCGTTAGGCCACGTGAATTTAGCGAAAAAGGTATGTTAAGGCTATTCTCTTCCTATGGCATGTTTCCTTAAAGTTTAGGAGCAATGTAATTGAGTTGTTGTCGTTGTTATACTTATAGCTATTATTGTTGATTGTTGGTTGCTCAGAGTGCGTATAATCCTCTCTTATCGAGATTCTTATTCAGTAGTAACATTCGTATGTTGGACACGACTTAGAGGCTATTTGTATAGGTTGCTTATCACTAAATTGCTCACTTTTAGCTGTTGGATTGTTATTGTTGCCTTTGGGCTATTGTTGTTAGCTGCAGGAATGTAATCTATGCCTAGCAGGGTTATGTTCTGCCTACAGGGCTATATGGATGCCTAAAAGGGCTATGAGTTGCCTATGGGGCTATATTGATGCCTAGAAGGGCTATGAGTTGCCTACAGGGATATATATTGACGCCTAAGAGGGTTATGTGTTTCCTACAGGGCCATGTTGTTGCCTAATAGGGCTATGAGTTGTCTATAAGATATGTTGATGCCTAAGAGGGCTATGTGACTGCCTGCGGGGCTAGGGGACTACCGATAGGGGTATACAAGCTGATTGGCACCTTCCGGGCTTATGGGGGCCTGAGTAGGTGGTCTTGTGTGCTGTTTGTACCTACCGAGCTTATGGGGGCTTGGTTAGGTTGTTGTTTTATTATTTTTGATAAATTTAGATTTAGATGCAGGTCAGTACGATTATCTTATCCTTAATTTATTTATCAGATTATTCCAGTATATCAGGATACCTCATCATAGTCTATTGCCTTTCATACTCTGTACATTATTTTGTACTGACGCCCCATTGCCTTGGGGGCGCTGCATTCATGCATGCAGGTCCTGACAGATGACCGAGTAGACCTCCATATCAGCAGGATTGACTTTATCCGATTGGTCAGCCCCTTTCCTCCGGAGCTGCCAGAGTTGGGAGGTTTGTTACCTTTTGTTGTATATATTCTCATGGGTAGGCTGGGGCCCTGTCCCACCAATCTTTACTACTCTTAGAGGCTTGCAGACTAGTGTGTGGGGTTTATAGCTACGTTATGGCCATGCTGGCCTATGTTGTTGATTTGTTGAAGCTTGTGAACTGTTTGATGTATTGTACTGATATTTACCTGTTTTTAGTTTTGGTATAGATATCATGGTGGCCTCGACGGCCCAATCAGGATTTCTGTGCTAGTTGGATATTTCTTTATATGAACTCTTGGGAGTAGCTGGTTCTTTTGTAGATCTGTTGACAGGGGTCTTGCCGGCCGAGGGCTTAGTTTTAAGCCGAGATATACTTGTTTGTTTTCTTAATTGCATGTGACTGCCATGCGCTAGTAGCAAATGGTTCAGTAGGGTCGGCTCGGGCCTGAGTTTTGGCTTTAGGAGTCAGTTGCGCCCCTTTAGTTTGGGGCGTGACAGTTAGGCTTTAGGATCCTCCTCAAGGACCCCTAGGCTGGTCCTTGGGGAGTCATACCCGGATGTTTAACCCCTAAACACCTCATTCTAAGTTCGGGAACTCGTTTTACAACATTTACTCACATGTCCAACTCTAAACTCACACATGAAGCTCTAGTTTCACCTACTTGATTTTGTTAAGCTTCAGCTAGGTCTTACTAGTTTTTACGGGGTGTTACAGTTAACTTGTTAAGTCACTTTATGGACTAAAAACAAGCGCCCAAATAATGACATGCGAAGTTTGACCAAACTATGTTGGCAAATGAATTCAAGATTAATGAATGTGATAAATATTTTTACATTAAAGATATTCCAAATCACGAGGTCATTATTTGTTTTTATGTTGATCATCAAAAAAGACATATCTGACATAAATTCTACTAAGCATATGCTAGAAAATAACTTCGATATGAAATACATTGAAGTTACTGATGTGATTGAAAAGGTACTTGACAAGTTCAAGTATTTGGATTTCAATATTGTCAAGACTCCAATAGATGTGAACTTTGTACTTTAAAAGAATGAAGGATAAAGTGACTCACAATTGGATTATGATAGAGTATTGAGAAGTATGATATATATCATGAAGTGAACACAATCAAATATAGCATGTGATATTAGTAAACTGAGTCGGTTCACGAGTAATCTTAATCAAACCCATTGGATGACAATGAAAAGAGTTTTTGAGTATTAAAACATACTTAAAAACTATTGTTTTGCATTATAACTAATATTCAACAGTATTATAAGAATGTAGTAATACAAATTGAATCACCAGGTCAAATAAAGTAAAATCCACAAGTGGATATGTATTTACTCTTAGTGGAGGATCAGTCTCTTGGAAATCTTCCAAATAGAAATGCATAGCTCGCTCTACTATGAAAACTTAGTTTATCACCCTAGATAAGACCGATGAAGAAGTTGAATGACTCCGAAATTTCTTGAAAGATTTTTGGCCCAAACCTTTAGCTCCAATATGCATACACTGTGAGAGTTAGTTTTCAATAGATAAGGCATAGAGCATGTTGTATAACGGAAAGTCTCATCATATATGACGTAGACATAATATCATTAGAGAACTACTCTCTAGTGGAATTATTATAATTTACTATATAAAGTCAAAAGGATAATGTGTCAGATCCACTTACGAAAAGCCTAATTAGAGAGGGAGTCGATAGATTATCAAAGGGAATGAGACTATGGTTGATGACAAGTAATTGTGGCGGTAACTCTACCTAGAAGACTGGAGATCCCAAGATCTAGGTTCAAGGAGATCAAACAAAGTCATTGATGACGGTTCAACATAGTCAAACTATTTTTTATGGTCCATCTCATGATAAGACAATGTTCAGTAACAAGGATAAAGGCATTAGGACTTTTTAATGGTTTCTAAGTTTGATACAGGGTATATCAAATGGGGTATCTACGAGATAACACATTTAGAAATCACCTATGTAAGTGTGAAGTGTAAGTTGCTTCAAGGAGAATCCGGTAAGGCCAGTTCTCCAAACACTTATAAAGCAAGATGTGTTCATGGCTGAAATGAACAAAACAATGAGAACCAAAAATAGTTCAAGGGTTGATTGTGTGAGTTGTCTAGGTATACACCAAAGTTCTACGGTTCAAAGATATCAAATCTACCGATTGACCGAGTATATCCGATATATGTTCACTATGGAAATTCAAAGGAAAACCCACTTATCTAGATGCAATCAATCCTTACTTACGAATCACACAATTTTTCATGCATATGTTTTAACAATAGTCATTCACTATTCATGTGGGGGTTTGTTGAGTTTTAAAGGTGTGACTAGGAAATGAAGGGTTGTCACTCTCCTGAAGGGTTGTGACTTTGCTGAAGGATTGTGACCTTTATGAAAGGTTGTCTTTTCTAAAGGGTTGTGATCATTTGAAAGGCTGTGCCTTTTCCAAAGGGTTGTGACCTTTCTGAAAAGTGGGAGGAATTAATCTACACCCTCGGGTACTTGAGGGGATTAAATTTCTTAAGGACACACAATGGGTTCTGTGGACTCGGATAGTTTTTTTCATCTTTTATTATTGCTAATTTGCTAATCTGAACACAGTAGATAACATTATCATCTACCACTAAAAAAAATACTTAAAAATGTCAACAGAAAGAAGTAAGAAAAATAAAATTTTCAGATTAATAGGACAAAACAAACTAATTGAGAGAGTTATCGAATGCAATATTCCAACACTTATACACGACAAGTATATATTATCATCAATATATTATTAATTTATTTATGGAAAAACTATTAACTAGATATACATCACTACCACATATACTAATTTTACCTCTAATTTCAAATAATTATATACAATCAAATGTACAAATCACTTAAAAATAAGATTAATTAATTATCTATACATTCAAACACCTAAATTAATAGTCAATTGACAATTTGAATTTTTTCTTGAGAGAGAGCCATATCCATCTATCAATCACATTAACAAATTTGAATATTCTCTCTCTCTCTCTAGTCATATCCCTATGCCAATCACCTTATCCAACCGTAGCTCTCATCACCCCACTCCCACGTCCTCCACCACTTAGCTCCACCATTTCTCTCCCTTCATCCTCTAAAATCATGTTTTCATCTTCAACTATTAAAGTGAATCTTGGTAATCATCATTATATAAAGAGGTTTGTTATTATTGTTACATTATTATCATGTATCTAGTATAGAGTTATTCCTTTTCGTGTATCTAAGATATTGGGCCTTAATTAATTTGATATTGTAAACATGCATCTCGATTATTCAAATCTGCTCTTCCTTTTGATGTATCTAAGATATTAAGTCTCAATTAATTCAATGGTAAACATGTATCTCGAATACTCAAACTAACGGATATATGTATCTGGCGAATAATGATGCTTGTATCCAAAGGAAAAAATTTGGCATAGAAAGTAATATGGTGATATTGGCCATTGTTGAAGAAATTCATAATAGCAAGGAAGAGAAAAAAACAAATTGATGCCAAGAAGATGGATGAAGTATACAATTAGAGAATTAGTTTGGTTTTATGATTTCATTATTTTAGGATGATTTGTTAAAGTTGATACACTAAGGAATCTCTAGATATGTTAGAGTTGTTAATTAAGTCTCAATGACTCCTCTAATTAATGAAATCAGTTACACACATTTAATTCAAAACTAATAAAACATGTATCTCGAATATTCAAACTGTCGGATATATGTATCTGGCGATTAATGATGTATGTATCCAAAGGACAACCGTCCGATACATGTATCCAAAGATGAAATATGGTTTAGAAAAATAATATTTAAAACTATCGAAATATGGTTTAGGACCTAATCTAGTGAATTTATGTAGTTTGCTCTTTATCTATTGTTTACACCTATCTTTTAATAAAACTAAATATGTTAGATGTTGTTAGTATTCTAATGTTAAAACTTTGAAAACTTAAAAATCCTGTTAAAACTACTAATAACAACATTTAAATATGTCATTTATTCAATTTTCTCGATGATTTTATCGTTTAAGTTTATTACTAAATTTTTACGTTATTTTTTTCATTTCTTTTTTAAGCTGATATTATACACTAATTTAATCATTTCTTATTTAAGTTGATATTTTACACTAATTTAAATGAGTAATCTAATTTACTGTCGTCTCACACATATTCATTCGATAAAAAAGAAACATATATAATCTAAAGAATCATGAAAAGACAATTATTGTTTCTTATATAAAATTATATTATACCAATTAATATTTAATTATATTATATATTCCATTCGTCTCATTTTATGTGGCATCTTTTGACTTGAAAAAAAAAGTTAAAACTTGTGGTAAATTTTATTTAATTATAGTAAAATAACATTTTTTGGGATGGACTATAAAAAATAAGTGTCACATAAAATGAAATAGATGAAGTATAATTTTTAGGACCGCGTGAAGAATGGATAGTTACACTAATATCATTTATTAAAAGCAGACATATTAATGAAGAAATACTTACTTCTAGCCCCTTAATAATTCCAAAATTTGCTACATGTTAAATTGTGAATAATAGTAATAAATACAAGTCTCCAAAACTGGTGGTACCCACGTTTATACTTTTTTTTAAAAACAACAATAATGCAAGTAAAATTAATAAAGAAAAAGGGTACACGTCAATGGTATTATCCGGAAAAACATGTGGTAGAGAAACTTTGACTAATTCAACATATTTGGTGTTTGAACTTTGAACTAATCGTAAACTTTGAATCGACCACTTATTTTACTCACATTTCTCAATTCACTCTCCCACCACTTAAAAATAAAACAGAAAATTTTGTATTGAATTTTATTTTAATTTTTTTTTTTACTTATTGAACTAAAAATAATTTTAATGTTATTTTTCTTTTACTAAAAATACTGTTAAAACTAACTATTGAATAGGTGGAATTTATAATTACAAAAAATTATGTATTAATCTAATAATATTAAATTACCTAACCTATATGAATTGATACGATTTATTGATATAATTCAACCTAAATTTATAATTATTAACCTGAATTCCTGGACACAATTTTCATCTTCAATTATCAGATCCGCTGCTGTTGATATATTTTTCAAATTGATCAGTTGTGTTAAAGATTTTCAGCAACTGAGAATCATCGGCTGGAAATATTACGGAAAATATTTTATTATGAATATTTATAAGGAATTTTTTACAGCTTGAGACATATCAAAAGACATTACTTGTAAAAATATTTCACCTGATATAGATGTATTTCTAAAAATTTAACAAATTCTTCTAATATAAAATTAGAAGTCAAAATCTAATAAAAGATTAAAGAAGAAAACTCAACGCACCAATAGAATATGAAGAAAGAACTTGAGTTCATATCTCTTCTACCAAAGGAAAAGGAGTTGAGAGTTTGAGATTTTGCTCTATAATATAAGACAGAATGTTGAGGAGCCTAAGGTCAGTCGGTCAATTGACTGGTTTACCCTTCTCCTACAAGTTCCTTTAGTATTTTATTCGTTTTAATTTCATATGTTATATATTTACAAAAATAGTACTAAAAATCAACTTGAAATATTAAAAAATTGGTTAGCTTTCAAAATTTCACTTGTACTATTTTATTTGAAAATTACATTAAGAATACTATAAATTACAATAATTAGCATCTTAAAATATTTGAAAAGCGTATTAGAAATGTGATTAACTTTCGAAATTTTACACGTGCCACATAAATTGGGACAAAAGGAATAATATATATTATTTAAAAATTACGTTAATAGTACTAAAAATCACAACTTAAAGTATTCACATGTGCCACATAAATTTGGAGAAAGAAAATAACATATATTATTTAAAAGTTATGTAAATTAAGAGTATTATACGTCATAATAATTAACAACTTAAAATAATTAAAAAACATATTTGGTTGACTTCAAAATTTCACATGTGCCACATATGTTGTGATAGAGTGAATAAAATATATTATTTGAAAATTACATTAAAAATATTATAAATTACAATAATAAAGAAAATATCACAAGTGCCACAAATATTATTTAAAAAGTATGTTAAAAATATTATAAAAATAATTAACAACAAAAAATATTTAAAAATTTAATTAATTCTTTAATTTTATCCATATCACATAAATTAAAACAAATAAAATAATATATATTGAACCGAGCTTGCTCAAACTTTTGTATAAGAAAGATCAATAGCAGATTGTTGGCTACAACATCAGCCAATCAAAGTTCCTTTTGTAGCCATAATGTCTCTTTAGTAATTGAGAAATTAATAGAGGAAATATTATTAAAGAACCATCAAGACAAATGAAGAAGATCTGTAACAGTCCAGCCATTATGAATATTAAGAATCATATATGACTAATTAAGGTCTAGTCAATTAGAAAATTAAGACCCATTTGAATGATAGTCAAAGAAGAATCTAGACACTTCTTTTTGAGATATTAATATTATTTATCCAACATTAATATGTGTTGTGGTGCAGTGATAAATTGTTTCATCCTTAAATTAATTAAATTTTGTTGGAAGCGTTATTTTTAAAATTCTTAGAATGAATTTTGTAATGTGTGATTCAGGACTTCAATGTGAATATCAAATTTTGAGTGTACGCTCACTAAAAAAGAAACAATTAAGAAAATTTACTGCATCTTGTTTCAAAACACTCACAAAATTTAACAGTGCAAAACCTTAGACATGTGAATATAATATGTTATGAAACTATATAAAACATAAGAAGAATAAAGTAGTAGGGAGAAGAGAGAAACTTCTTAGTCACCTTGAATGATATTTAGAAATTGAGGTATACCACATATTCATTTCAATGTAGGAGAACTTCTTTATTTATAGGGGAACACTGACTTAGTTCCCAACTAGGATTCCTAACTTCTCTCCGAAGGAATCTCGATAAATAGACATTCACTAGAATACAAATATGTTTATAACACTTCCCTTGAATGTCTATTTGATAGATTATATGTCTCGTTCAAATCTTACTAGGTAAAAATCTACTGAAAATTTTTTTAGTGAAGGAAAAAGACTACACATATCTAATAATACGCATTTTGGATGCATCATTAAAAATCTTACCAGGAAAATTCAATGGGACAAAACCTTTTGAGGGAAAAAGAGTACATCGCATATTAACTCTCCCGAATGAGATCATCAATCCAAAGACGTGAATCTTCTCATTTCAAGCCTGTGCACCATCTTCTCGAAAGTTATAGTTAGTACAAACTTGATGAATAAATCAACCATATTATTACTTGAACAAATCTGTTGCACGTTGATATCACCATTCTTGGGAGATCATGTGTGTAGAAAGATTTGGCGAAATGTGTTTCGTGCTATCTCTTTTTATGAATCATCTCTTCAGAATCAAAGAATTCTGCAAGTTCCCCACTTTCACTTCTTTAAGCAAATAATCAATTATATTTTGAAAACTCAACAATTTAAACAATCAACTTGCATAATAATACAAAAGATTCTTGATTGATTTAATCTATATGAGGATTATAAACAAGTTTTTCAAAACTTTGCATATGTTTTAGATTTTAATATGAATCCTTCAGGGATTTCATATCAATTTTGTCAAGTGACAACATTCAATATTAAATGTATGGCATCTTCTAGTGTCTAGACTGCAAGTCAAATAATATTTATGCTTACCAAGATATATCATTTCACTTTTCACCTGATAAACATTTCTATGTCAACATGCTTTAATAGACTGTAGAATTTAAATCCTCATAATCTTTTTAAATATTATGTGCTATTGTATCAAAGATATCTTCGATGAAATATTACTTTGTATGGGTTCACAATATGACATAACTTATTGCGATCTCACGACTTCATTATTTTCAGGTACCTACTCTTCTTATCAGGTTTCAGGTAAGCTCTTCAAGAGTACATTACCTCCTCATTATGATTATTTTGATCCTTTGCTCCTCCTCCTTTTCAAGGATTATGTTAACCAATTGGTCTATCAATCTTTATGCATGTCATAGATTCTGTCCTTGAGGGACATTTAATAAGAGCATTTGCAACCCTTGGCTACTTATTATCTCCCCCTTATGTTAGACACACTAACATATATCCCATTCTATTTTCACTACTAAAAAACAGTGAATACCGACCTAAAAATTTCCAACCTCAAATGGAGGTCGGTAATTTTCGATCTCCGGAGGTTGGTATTTACAAGTAGTCGGTTTTTATGCAAAATAAAGCGGGAAAACCAAATTCCGACCTCTGGAGGTCGGAATTTTTCCCAGAAAAAGTGAATTACAATAAAAACCGACCTCTTGATGTCGGTATTAAACAAATAAATCTCAATTAAATATAAAAAAATAAATAATACTGACTTCCGTATGTCGGTAAAATTAAATAGTATGTAAAATATAAATTAATATAAAATACCGACCTCATGAGGTCGGTATTTTATATATTTAATTGAGAAAATAATACCGACATCAAGAGGTCGGTTTTTATTTCTGGGAAAAATTCCAACCTCCTGAGGTCGAAATTTGGTTATTTTGCATAAAAACCGACTTGTTGATGTCGATTATAATACCGACTTCTGAATGTCAGTAAAATTAAATAGTATGTAATTAAAATACCGACCTCATGAGGTCGGTATTTTTTCTAATTACAATTAATTAAAGTGACATTCGGAGGTCGGTATTTTTATTTCATCTATGACTTTTAAAAGCGACATCCGGAGGTCGGTATTTTTATTTCATCTATTACTTTTAAAACCAAATTCCGACCTCCGGAGGTCGAAATTTTTTCCAGAAAATGAATTACAATAAAAACCAACCTCTTGATGTCGGTATTATTTTCTCAATTAAATATAAAAAAATAAAATTGAGAAATATTTTGATTTAATTTTATTTAAATCGTCTTCCAGAGGATGATTTTGTGTAACATAAAAAACAAAAAATTATAATACCGACTTTCGGAAGTCAGTAAAATTAAATAGTATGTAATAAATTAATATTTTTAATTAACTTTAAATAAATCGTCTTCCGAATGACGGTTTTATACACGTTAAAAAATAATTTAATATAAAATACCGACCTCCCGATGTCAATATTATTTAATTAACATGATTACTTTTTAATGTGATACCGACCTCATGACGTCGGTATTAATCTAATTACTTTTAATAAAAGCGACATCCGGAGGTCGGTTTGTTAAAAATATTCCTATTAATAATCATAATTTTGCTATTGTGCATAATACTAAAATTTCATTTTATACCTACAATTAATTGTTCAAAAAGTGTAACAATTTTGTATACTTTTATAAATAAAAAGTTAAAATTCGTGGAATAAATAAAAAAAATATCTATAATCCATATTAAGAGTATGAAACTACGTTGATATGAATTAGGAGATAATTATACTTATATTTCTAGAGTAATGTACAAATTCTATCAGTCCGTCATCTAATCATGAACTTAATATCTGATGTCATGATGTAGAGGTGAAGAGCTAACATATAATCCATTCGAGTATGAAATGCGCGCGAGATAGTATTATTATATACGTTCAATCTAATTGAATGGATGTTAAGTGTAGTGATCACCTTCTAATTATGATGACATGTAAACGATACTTTATTGGAGTATGAAATACGTTGATTAATTATATACTCCTCGAGTAGTTTAACAAATCAAGTCTCATATACTAGTGGTTTAGATATGAAATACATTATCAATTTAAGAAACACCGATGATCAATTCAAGGAAACACCGATGATCAATTCAAGGAGATTTATATAATTAAATTTGATATTGATAAACTTTTGTTGATCAATAAAATTAAATTTATTAAATTAAACTTTTGTTGATGTGTAGTTAAATTTTATATGTATATATATACTCCTCGAGTAGTTTAACAAATCAAGTCATATATACTAGTGGTTTAGATATGAAATACATTATCAATTAAAGAAATATCGATGATCAATTCAAGGAGATTTATATATTAAATTTGATATTGATAAACTTTTGTTGATCAATAAAATTAAATTTATATAAGTAGGAATTATATAATTTAAATTTATAAAATTAACTTGATCGATAAATTAAATTTATTAAATTAAACTTTTGTTGATGTGTAGTTAAATTATGTATATATGATATTGATAAACTTTGGTTGATCAATAAAATTAAATTTATATAATTAGGAGTTATATAATTTAAATTTATAAAATTAACTTGATCGATAAATTAAATTTATTAATTTAAACTTCTGTTGATGTGTAGTTAAATAATATATATATATATATATATATATATACTCCTTGAGTAGTTTAACAAATCAAGTCTTATATACTAGTGGTGTAGATATGAAATACATTATCAATTAAAGAAATACCGATGATCAATTCAAGGAGATTTATATATTAAATTTGATATTGATAAACTTTTGTTGATCAATAAAATTAAATTTATATATTTAGGAGTTATATAATTTAAATTTATAAAATTAACTTGGTCGATAAATTAAATTTATTAAATTAAACTTCTATTGATGTGTAGTTAAATTATATATATATATATATATTGATAAACTTTTGTTGATCAATAAAATTAAATTTATATAATTAGGAGTTATATAATTTAAATTTATAAAATTAACTTGATCGATAAATTAAATTTATTAAATTAAACTTCTGTTGATGTATAGTTAAATTATATACTCCTTGAGTAGTTTAACAAATCAAGTCTTATATACTAGTGGTGTAGATATGAAATACATTATCAATTAAGGAAATACCGATGATCAATTCAAGGAGATTTATATATTAAATTTGATATTGATAAACTTTTGTTGATCAATAAAATTAAATTTATATATTTAGGAGTTATATAATTTAAATTTATAAAATTAACTTGATCGATAAATTAAATTTATTAAATTTAATGTATTTCATATATATATATATGTATGTATGTTTAATTAATAAATCAACCTCAAGAGCTGAGTTTATATTAAAATAAATTAATAAATACCGACCTATTTTAGGTCGGTATATTTAAATTATTATTTTATTTAAATATTATCAACTTCACGATGTCCGTATTTATTAAATATTTTTAAATATAGATAATTATTTTTAAAAATACCGACATCCCGTGGTCGGTAAATTAAATAATTCTCTTTAAAAAAGAGTGATAATATAAGTCTCACTCCTAAGTGAAGTCTCAAAACCTAAGTGAAGTCTTACTCCCCACCCCCGACCCACCCCCATCGGCGACCATCCTCACCCATCCCCGACCGGCGCCACCATCACAGCAGCAGAGGAAGGTCGCGCAGCTGCAGAGGACGGTCGTGCAGCTACAGAGGAAGGTCGCGCCGCCTCCATCATGATCGGCGCCGCCTCCATCATGACCGGCGCCGCCTCCATCACGACTGGCGCTGCCTCCATATTAGCTTTCTCAGTTCGCGCCACCATCCCCGACCTTCTTACTCAAGGTGAGTTTTTAGAACCTCTATAAAAGATTACTTTTGTTTCTATTTAGTTGAAGTATCTCAAAATTAGAGTACTAATATACTTAGTTTTATTGATTGTTAGTTTGATTGATTGTTAGTTTGATTGATTGTTAGTTAGTAAGTGAATGATTTAGGGTTTTTGATTGTTAGTTTGAATAAGAGATTATTTGATTGTTAGTTTGTGTTTGTTGATTGTGAATTGAAAATTTTACTGTTAGGGTTAGTTTGAATTAGGGTATCTTAGGATTTGTTTGAAATTCGGTATTTCTTGAGTTAATTAGTTTGATTTTGGAATTGTAAGATTAGATTGAATTAGGGTATTTAAGGAGTTGTTTGAATTTGGGTATTATTTGAGTTAGCTTGAATTATTATTGAGATTTTAGGACTAATAGTTTGAATTTGGGATTAGAAATAGCTAGCTAATTTTAATTTAGGATTTTAGCACTAGTTAGATTTTGGGATTTTAGGGCTAGTTTGAATTTGTGATTTTAAGACTAGTTTGAATTTTGAATTTAGGACTAGTTTGAATTATTATTGAGATTTTAGGACTACTAATAGTTTGAATTTAGGATTTTAGCACTATAGTTTGATTTTTGAATTCTAGGAGTAGTTTCAATTTGTGATTTTAAGGCTAGTTTGAATTTGGAATTTAGGACTAATAGTTTGAATTATATTTGATATTTTAGGACTAATTAATAGTTTGAAGTTGGGACACTAGCTAGCTAGTTTGAATTTAGAATTTTAGGGATTTGAATTACCACTTAATTAGAACTTATAATTAATTATAACTTGAATTTACTATAAATTGAACTTAATTAGGAATATAAACTTGAAATTAGAACTTGAACTTGGAACTAATTAGCTTGAATATATAACTAATTAAGTTTAGAAATTAGATATGAACTTGAATTGAAACTTGAACATATTAAAACTTGAATATATATATATATATATATATATATATATAACTAATATTCTTGGATATGAAGTTTATATTTAACTAATTTAAGAACTTTTCGTGCTAGGCAACTGAGGAAGCTCAACATGTAAAAAAGTTGATACAAGACTATATTGCTTCTTTCATCAAAGTTGGAGATAAGGTTGGTGCTTCTAAATTTCTTAAGTTCAAGTACAGCTGTTTTAAATAATGTGTTTGTGTCTAACTAGTATTAATACTTGGCTTTAATTTTGTGATAATTTTTTTGTGCCCATCGAGTGTTTGTTAAGCATAAGTACCAACACTAGTTGATCCTATTGATGACAAAATTGATTTTATTGCAAGATCGATTTGTGTCCATCTAGTGTTGAATTTAGCTTTAAATTTAGAAATAATATATTTGTTGAGCATAAGTACCAACACTAGTTGATCCTATTGATGACAAAATTGATCTTCTTGCAAGATCGATTTGTGTCCATCTAGTGTTGATATTAAGCTTTAATTTAGGAATAATGTGTTTGTTAAGCATAAGTACCAACACTAGTTGATCCTATTGATGACAAATTTGATTTTTGTTGCAAGATCGATTTGTGTCCATCTAGTGTTGACACTTAGCTTTAAATTTAGAAATAATATATCTGTTGAGCATAAGTACCAACACTAGTTGATCCTATTGATTTTCTTGCAAGATTGATTTGTGTCCATCTAGTGTTAATATTAAGCTTTAATTTAGGAATAATGTGTTTGTTAAGCATAAGTACCAACACTAGTTGATCCTATTAATGACAAAATTGATTTTCTTGCAAGATCGATTTGTGTCCATCTAGTGTTGACAGTTAGCTTTAAATTAAGAAATAATATATTTGTTGAGCATAAGTACCAACACTAGTTAAAAAGTTGTTAAATTGTTAAAATAAGTTAAAATAAATAATATCATTTAGTTAGTAAATTTAGTTTTGGAATTAAGTCTAAACTAATGTAGTTAAAGTTAAAAAGTTGTTAAGTTGTTTAAATAAGTTAAAATAAATAATATCGTTTAGTTAGTAAATTTAGTTTTGGAATTAAGTCAAAACTAATGTAGTTAAAGTTAAAAAGTTGTTAAGTTGTTTAAATAAGTTAAAATAAATAATGTGGGTTAGTTAGTGAATTTAGTTGTTGGAATTAAGTCAAAACTAAACTAGTTAGGTTAAAAAGTTGTTAAGTTGTTTAAATAAGTTAAAATAAATAATATCGATTAGTTAGTAAATTTAGTTTTGGAATTAAGTCAAAACTAATGTAGTTAAAGTTAAACAGTTGTTAAGTTGTTTAAATAAGTTAAAATAAATAATGTGGGTTAGTTAGTGAATTTAGCTGTTGGAATTAAGTCAAAACTAATGTAGTTAAAGTTAAAAAGTTGTTAAGTTGTTTAAATAAGTTAAAATAAATAATATGGGTTAGTTAGTGAATTTAGTTGTTGGAATTAAGTCAAAACTAAACTAGTTAATGTTAAAAAGTTGCTAAGTTGTTTAAATAAGTTAAAATAAATAATATCGTTTAGTTAGTAAATTTAGTTTTGGAATTAAGTCAAAACTAATGTAGTTAAAGTTAAAAAGTTGTTAAGTTGTTTAAATAAGTTAAAATAAATAATGTGGGTTACTTAGTGAATTTAGTTGTTGGAATTAAGTCAAAACTAATGTAGTTAACGTTAAAAAGTTATTAAGTTGTTTAAATAAGTTAAAATAAATAATGTGGGTTAGTTAGTGAATTTAGTTGTTGGAATTAAGTCAAAACTAAACTAGTTAACGTTAAAAAGTTGTTAAGTTGTTTAAATAAGTTAAAATACATAATGTGGGTTAGTTATTGAATTTAGTTGTTGGAATTAAGTCAAAACTAAACTAGTTAACGTTAAAAAGTTGCTAAGTTGTTTAAATAAGTTAAAATAAATAATGTGGGTTGGTTAGTGAATTTAGTTGTTAGAATTAAGTCAAAACTAAACTAGTTAACGTTAAAAAGTTGTTAAGTTGTTTAAATAAGTTAAAATAAATAATGTGGGTTAGTTAGTGAATTTAGTTGTTGGAATTAAGTCAAAACTAATGTAGTTAAAGTTAAAAAGTTCTTAAGTTGTTTAAATAAGTTAAAATAAATAATGTGGGTTAGTTAGTGAATTTAGTTGTTGGAATTAAGTCAAAACTAAACTAGTTAACATTAAAAAGTTGTTAAGTTGTTTAAATAAGTTAAAATAAATAATGTGGGTTAGTTAGTGAATTTAGCTGTTGGAATTAAGTCAAAACTAATGTAGTTAAAGTTAAAAAGTTGTTAAGTTGTTTAAATAAGTTAAAATAAATAATGTGGGTTAGTTAGTGAATTTAGTTGTTGGAATTAAGTCAAAACTAATGTAGTTAAAGTTAAAAAGTTGTTAAGTTGTTTGCATAAGTTAAAATAAATAATGTGGGTTAGTTAGTGAATTTAGTTGTTGTAATTAAGTCAAAACTAAACTAGTTAACGTTAAAAAGTTGTTAAGTTGTTTAAATAAGTTAAAATAAATAATGTGGGTTAGTTAGTGAATTTAGTTGTTGGAATTAAGTCAAAACTAATGAAGTTAAAGTTAAAAAGTTGTTAAGTTGTTTAAATAAGTTAAAATAAATAATGTGGGTTAGTTAGTGAATTTAGTTGTTGAAATTAAGTCAAAACTAAACTAGTTAACGTTAAAAAGTTGTTAAGTTGTTTAAATAAGTTAAAATAAATAATGTCGTTTAGTAGGTGAATTTAGTTGTTGGAATTAAGTCTAAACTAAACTAGTTAATGTTAAAAAGTTGTTAAGTTGTTTAAATAAGTTAAAATAAATAATGTGGGTTAGTTAGTGAATTTAGTTGTTGGAATTAAGTCAAAACTAATGTAGTTAAAGTTAAAAAGTTCTTAAGTTGTTTAAATAAGTTAAAATAAATAATGTGGGTTAATTAGTGAATTTAGTTGTTGGAATTAAGTCAAAACTAAACTAGTTAACGTTAAAAAGTTGTTAAGTTGTTTAAATAATTTAAAATAAATAATGTGGGTTAGTTAGTGAATTTAGTTCTTGGAATTAAGTCAAAACTAAACTAGTTAACGTTAAAAAGTTGTTAAGTTGTTTAAATAAGTTAAAATAAATAATGTGGGTTAGTTAGTGAATTTAGTTGTTGGAATTATGTCAAAACTAATGTAGTTAAAGTTAAAAAGTTGTCAAGTTGTTTAAATAAGTTAATATATATAATGTCGTTTAGTTAGTGAATTTAGTTTTGGAATTAAGTCAAAACCAATGTAGTTAAAGTTAAAAACTTGTTAAGTTGTTTAATTAAGTTAAAATAAATAATGTGGGTTAGTTAAAATAAATAATGTTGATTATTTTGGCGTCCTACAGGAGATTGTAGAGTTGGAGTATTCGGGTTGGCCAATCAAAAGAATAGTACGTTTCTAATGCAAGTTGTTTGATCCAACTTCAAGAGGTACGAGGGAGCTTAAGCAGCATAATATCATTGAAGTCAAGCACACTAGGAAGTATGAGGCTTATGATCCTTTTATTATTGCACAAAATGCTAAGCAAGTATACTATGCTCCTTATCTGTTGCGTAGGGATAAGTCTGATTGGTGGTTTGTAATTAAAACAAAACTGATGGGGCGAGTGGAAGTTGAGAATGAATTGGATGTTGCATATCAAAATGAAATAGCAAGTGTTCATCAAGTAGTGGATGCTGAGTTAGATATGAATTTGGAGCATCTTGATCACATTTTAGAAGAAGTTAATAGAGAAGAGTTAGATATGCCAACAAATATGGAGGAGGATGAGGAGGAAACTTTCGAAGATGATGCATGTGAATGGATAGATGATGAAGAAACTTCCAAAGAGGATGAATAACAATTTGTATGTTTAGTTGGTGGATTTTTAGCTATTTATATTTGAGTATACTTTATATTTTAGTAGTTTTAACGTTTGTTCGACATTGTGAAAGACTATTTGGATTAAGCCTTATGTTAAGATAACTTTGTTTGATATATTTGTTCGACATTGTGACATTATTTTGTACTACTTTGTTTTAATCTTTATATTTAATTGATATAGATGGTAGATAAAGACAAGGGTAAATAAAAAAAAATCTGCTAATCCAAAAAAGAAATTTAAGGCCAATGCTATGAGAAGGCCCACTGGGGTCGTGATATCTGATGAGCCCTCTCGAGTTAATATTTCAAAAAGAGCCTCAGTTTCAACTACTCACTCGACACACTAGTCACATAATGCCTCTACTGATGTGGCTCCACAATCTGGTTATACTATATCTACACACACTGTGGTACCTAATTCGGGTTACCAAACATTGCAGGGCTATTCACATCTTGGTCGTGGGTCTAACATACCATCAACTAGTGCTAGTCAGTGCAATAGGTTGAATACTAGTAGTGGATCAATTGGACTTTCCAATCTTCACCTTGAATCCAATGGCTCAGAGCCTAATACTCCCACCACCCAGCACTCAGATGCACATGGTCCTCAGCCAGGCGATAGAGACAATTTTCGGAGACTCGTCATCGAGCCATTAGGAGACAAGTATGATTTAATTATGTTTCATCTTTCATTTATCTATTTATATTTTAATTGATTGATTATTTTTTTTACTCTACTTCGTCAATGAACGCGTATTTCAACTTACGTCCGGATGTGGGTATGGCAAAGATTATTTTAAAGTGCATCGGAACTCACTATAATGGTGTGTATCCAAATTGGAGTTCGATTCCACTTAACACCCAAGGGCAGATGCTCAATGAATTTAAGGTAATAATATCTATAAATTAAATTCACATCATATACATTTAAATTCTCTAGTCATTTGAACAATAAATATTTAGTTATTTTTTATTACAGAAATATTATGTATGGGCTCCCAAACACAAGGATGACGTTCAAGTGAACTTCAAGCTTAAAGCTTCAAAGTTGCTTTCTAGCACATTTTGTGATTGTCGAAGAGAAAACAAAATTCCTAAGTTTATGTTACCGGATCGATGGGCTCTGTTACTGAAACATTGGAGTACTGATGAAAAATTTAAAAAGAGGAGTGAGATTGGGAAGATGGCTTGCACATCAAAAAAGGGAGGCTCTTTGCACACTGGTGGAACTATTTGCCAGGTTACTAGGAAGGAAAGAATGGTATACTTTTTTAATTTAGTAAAATAATTTTTTTCTTTTTTGATAAGTACTTTTTGGAGATTAATGAGATCAAATTCTATATATGTTATTTGCAGGAAAAAGAGTTGGGTAGGCCGGTAGCTGTACCAGAGATGTTCAAGGTTACTCACGTCAAGAAGAGTACGAACCCCACAGAAGAAGAAAGATGGATTGAGCCACGTGCTCAAGAGACATATGTAAGAACTCCATTCAAACTAATCTTTTTTTTTCCTTGTATATATTACATTCTTATTCTTAGAGTTCTTTGTTTAAATTACAGGATAGGTATATACGAATATCTCAGGAATATCGTAGTACTCTACCTCTTTAGAGTCAGGACAGACCATTTACACAAGAAGAAAATGAGAATCTTTGAAAACAGAGTGCTAGTGAACCGATTAGAGGTTCAGTTATACGGCTATCCAGAAAAGACGTATCAGAGGAGGAAGTCTTGGTATTGTGGTTAATCATCCTCAAGCTTTGATGGCGGGGATACACTACAAAAAATGCTTAATTTGTAGCAGTTAACTTGTGGGAGTTTTTAGAAATCCCACGTATAATTCAATTTGTGACATTTTCTTCTGACCCTCACAATATAAAACTTTTTGTGGTGGTTTTATTAAGGAGGTTAGAAAATCACCACAATTTAATATTATTTGTGGCGATTATCGACCCCCAAAAATTTGTTAAATTCTTTACTTATTTATTTTATTTTATTTTAATCTTTTTTCAAAGTATATAATTTAATACATTTGATATTGAAAGTTAATTTCATCATATATTCACACCTTTTTCCTTCTTCATTTTAACTTGATTGTAATTTTTTGATCCTCTATTTCTTTTATCTATTAAAATATTTTTTGAATATTTTTTTTTACTTTGTAGATGTAATTTCACTTCAACATTTTATCTAATATGGTTATACTTTATTATTATTATTATTATTATTATTATTATTGTTATTATTATTATTATTATTATTATTATTATTATTATTGTTGTTGTTGTTGTTGTTGTTGTTATTATTGTTATTATTATTATTATTATTATTATTATTATTATTATTATTATTATTATTATTATTATTGTTGTTGTTATTATTATTATTGTTATTATTATTATTATTATTGTTGTTGTTGTTGTTGTTGTTGTTGTTGTTGTTATTATTGTTATTATTATTATTATTATTGTTGTTGTTCTTATTATTATTGTTATTATTATTATTATTATTATTATTATTATTATTATTATTATTATTATTATTATTATTATTATTATTGTTATTATTATTGTTGTTGTTGTTATTGTTCTTCTTCTTCTTATTATTATTATTATTATTATTATTATTATTATTATTATTATTATTATTGTTATTCTTATTATTATTATATTTATTATTATTATTATTAGTACCTTGTAGCAAACAGCACACTTTACTATTCCTCCGGCCAAAGTCCGATAAGCTTACAATACTTGAAAATATTTTACAAGTGGGGAGAGAGAAAGTAGAAAGAAGGAGAGATGGTTTCTAAAACCTGCTCTCAATTAAAGAAAAACAGATCTATTTATAGAAAAAGAAAAGCATCTTTGTACAGGATACTGGGCCCCTATCTGGGTCCTAGTAACAGTGTATTTACTGTTGGTGAACAATGTTGCTACAGTAGCGCGGGCCCGCTACCGACGCACATAAGCTTTACACTTTGTCCTTTAATTTTGTCAAAAAATCTTCGGCTTTCTTCAGTGCATCCACTGGACTTTCTTCTTCATATTGTTGGGCTTCGTGCATATCTTCACTTGTTTCACTACGCATTGATGAATCTGATTTTGCGTAATGACTTATATTTAGAAGAATCTTCTTCTTTACTTCTTCTAGATATCTCATAATCATTTCATTTTGTTCTCCTTCATCATGATTAAAAAAATTTCTAGCCATATGTTTTACGAAGGTTGAGTCATCAGTCATAATTCCTTTATTAGGAATTGATTTATAATCGTGTATGGTTTTCGTAATTAGATCCAGCAGTTCTTGTCCGTATATGGACTTTGTTTGAGGATCTTTCTTCATCAATTTCTCCCAAAAATTATTATAATAAGTTTTGTATAGACAAGGGATTTGTTCCTCTGTGAAATCTACTTTCGGAACCCATTTATGAATCCATGGAACAGAGAATTCTATAAAAAAGTATATCTGTTCAATTTGTTGAAAATAACAAATATGTTCTTGATGATATAACTTGTTGAGATCTGGAGAAACCTTGACCCATTCTTTGTATAACTTGTGAAATGGTTCGGGCAATATTTTTATTGTTGGCCCGTGGTATGACCACCAGTTTCAAAACCAATTTGGTATAGGATTCGCAAATAACTTGGCACATACTTTTATAAACCAAGTATGTTTATGCCTTTCATTGTTATAACAGAGAACTTTATTAAATGCCTGAATATAATCCCAATAGGTAAAGCTTACCATAACTTTGTTTAGACTGAATTGTCTTTCAGTCATTGAGGAAATACCCCAATCTTCAATATGAATGACGTGTTTTATAATCATTTTAGAGAAGTTATAAACATTCTCACTTGTATTATATCCTGAAAAATGTTGAAATTCAACACTTGTGCTTATCAGCAGAGTCTCATAATATTTCTGAGTTTTGTATGACTCACCCGGGAAATAAAGCCCATTAACTAAATACCTCTGGAATATCTTCCAAGGTTCTTCTCTTCTCTGTATGTCAGAGTTTTCTAAGAGAAATATCATTTCTCTTTTTTCTACCTTTTCATATGTTTTGATATCATCAGCTTCTTCTTTGGCGATTGAAGCAAAAGAATCACCCTGCTTTTGAGTTATAAACTCCTGTAGTTTAGGATATAATGGATCACTTTCTGGAATATCTTCCAGATGTATTGATGATGAAGCTTTTTCTTGTGCTCTAGAGTTTAAGTTATATAAACTCATTCCTCCCTTTTGTATAATTGGAGTACTAGATGATGAAGATCCGTATGATGATCTTGATGAACTTGGAGATGATCTTCCCCTTCCGCGAGTATAACTGCCTTTTCCTCTAGCCTTGGTTATCCAAGGAGGATCCATCCTGCAAACATAGCATTTAGTTTTAATCATTCAAGAGGTTATATTTTTAATCATTCAAGAGGTTATAAACTTCATCACAATAAAATCTTTCATAAAGCTCTTGTTCAATCATGTAATTATTGACAATATCAATCACCATTCCGTCTATAATTTTCCATAGTATAAGTTCCTTTAAATCTCTAATAAGAGGAACTGCCTTCAAAATCGTAACCAAATCTTTATCAGGAAAGAAGTCAAGAAAACCCATCAGAAGAAAGATATTCCCTTGATAAGAAGTCTGGGAGGGAATTATCACTTCCCTTTTTATAATGAATTTCGAAATCAAAAGGGGCTAATTGTGCCTGCCACCTAGCAAAAATTAACTTAGACGCATCATGTTTAAAATCTTTATCAAACATATACTTGACTGACTGAGCATCAATTTTTATCAAAATTTTTTGATTATATAAATCATCTTGAAATTTTAAAATGCACTTAACGATAGTTAACATTTCATGAGCTACCGTCGCATATTTTTTCTGAGCATCGTTCCATTTTCCTGAATGAAATCGAATAAGATATTTATTTTTATCATGCGGATTAATTTGTTTCAATATACCTCCATACCCAATATTAGACGCATCCGTCTCTACAATCTTTGGCCAAGCAGGATTAGCAAGGGTTAAACAAGGTAAAGATTTAACTCTTTCTTTAATAGTCTTTACAAGATCTATGAGACTATTAGTCCAAGGCTTTTTATGATCTTTTTTTAGCCTGTCATATAACAGAACTAAATCTCGAGATAAATTCTTGTAGAATAGGGAAATGTAGTTTAAACTTCCCAGAAACCGCTGCAATTTCGTCTTATCTGTAATAATATCAGGGAATTTCGATGCAAATTCAATAGATCGCTGAATAGGAGTCATTTTTCCTTGACAAATCAAATGACCCAAAAATCTAATTTCTATTTGAAAAAGACTCATTTAAGGTTTAGATATGACCAAACCATTTTGAATAACTATTTTCTTTAAAATGTCAAAATGCTTAATATGCATTTCAAGAGTCTTTGAGTATACCAAAATATCATCAATATAAACTATGATGAAATCCAAATAGGGATTAAAAATATCATTCATTATCTTTTGAAATTCTGAGGGAGCATTTTTTAACCCAAAAGGCATTACATTCCATTCGTACTGTCCAAACGGAACATTAAATGTCGTTCCATATGAATGGTCTTTAAATATTTGAATTTGCCAATATCCAGATTTTAAATCAAATTTTAAAAAGATATTAGCATCATATAATCTGGTTAATAAATCCCTTTTGTTTGGAATAGGATACCTAATCCATTTTAAAAATTTATTTAAAGGTTTATAATTTATAACTAACCTGGGAACACCTCGTTCTTTTTCTGCTGCGTTATTAACATAAAAAGCAGTACACGCCCATGGTGATTTGGAAGGCTTTATCAACCCTTTTTGTAATAAATTATCAAATTTTTTTTGCAGAATTCAACCAATTCGGTATTCATCTGACAAGGACGTGATTTGGTAAGGATATTTTCCTCAGAGAAATCATCTTCATATGGAAGAGTTACAATATGCTTTTTCGATTCCAAAAGGCACTAGGATGATCGGCACAAATATCAATGGCCATTTTTTCAGAAATGAGTTTAATTTTTTCCTGTACTTTAGCAGATTTTAAGGTATCGAATATATTCATACTAAATATCTCAAGCTGTAAATAATCAACATGCTTTTGTTTCATTTCAATTAGAGCATTAATATCTCTAGAAATAGGTTCGGTGATAAAAGTATAACTAATATCTTGATTTTTATAAGTAGCAGAAAATCCTTTAGCATTTATATTAGTAAAAGGATAAATTGCATTTATAAAAGGAGTTCCTAGAATAATAAGAGGGTATAACTGATTTTTTACTAAGAAAAAGAAGTGAGGAATACAAACTTTATTCTGGCAAATACTTGTATTAGATAATTTATACTGTATATCTAAAGCATGACCAAATGCTGATTTAACCATATGAGTTATTTTCAAAATATTTAGTAGGTACAAGATCTTCTTGAATGCAATTCACATCAGCGCCACTATCAATCATAGCAATGTTAGTTATAGAAAAAGCATTATCAATTAATATAGTACATTTAACATACCATTTATGAGCTGTAACAATTTGCATCATTCCTAAAAACAAATTTTGTTTCGGATCAATATTCAAAGTGTTGGCAAGAATATTTTCTTCAGCAGTAGATTCATCAACCTTATTTTTTCCCTTGCTATTAACAGACTCAATCTGAGTAAGGCGGTGATCACAAATAATATGATTTTGTTTAAGAAATTTAATTTCTTCCTTCAAATGTTCAATTTCTCCTTTTAAATCATCAAAAGAGGTATTACGAATAACCATGATTTGTTTAGAAGAGAGTCTATTATGAACTTCAGACAAGGAGTAAGGAGCAGAATAATTAAAATCATCTTTAACCTCTATCACTAGGAATACTAGTTGAAGAGCTAGTTTTACTAGCAGCCAATTGAATGATCTTTTCACGAAGAGTATTATCGGTAACTTCTTTTAGAAGTTCTATCACATTGTCTGCAGTGATAGTGAACATATTCATGTCTTTGAACTGAGATTGTAGCTTGTAGAATTCATCATGTTCGCAGTGACAACTATCACCATGACATTTGCAAGCATCATTCGAATCTTGTTGAACCTTACTAGATGACTCAGGTTGCTCATCTTCTGTTGCATAACTTGCTTCAGAATCATCATAATCTGATTCGAAACCAGAAGTATATAGAAAACTAAAAATCTTCTCTTGAATATCATCACCAAGTTCTAGAGTCTTAAGCTTTTCTAGCTAACAATTTGGAGCTATATGCCCAAATTTTCCACATTTATAACACTTAATCTTATCAAGATTTTGCCTGGACCTATTCCTGGTAAATCTATGAGATTTACGATGAGCCTTACGCTCATCGCTTTATTCTCTAGTCCTTCTTCTAGATCTTCTTTTCTTATGATGAGATCTATGATATTCTGATTTAGAAGTTTCTCAGTGGGTGCTTTTTGAAGCATCCGATAAACCGAATTGAGTACAAAAATCTCCTAATTGAGATTTTTCTCTAAGCTTATCCATCTTAAGATGTCTTGAGAATTTTAACTCATTGCACAAATTTATGTCTTCTTGCGTACAAGCCCCAATAAGCTTTCCATAAGTGAAATCACTATAGGGAATAATTCCTTGTGGATTTCTAAGAGTCTTTTTTACTCTTTCTGCAAATAAAAAAGGTAAGCCATCAATAAATTTGGCTTTCCAGAATTCTAACCCATTTTCGGGAAGTTCCATTACCCGACTTAAATAAGTGTCTTTATACCATCTAAACTCACCTAAATGTCTATATCTAAGACCATTTAGTAGAGATCTAATGGTTTCATATTGATTGGTAAATCTACCACTAAAATGTTCAAGAATAGTCAAAATAAGTGTATACATAGCGTCTTCTCTATTTTGAACAAGGGCAAAGCCTAAATTATCAATTCCTTCATTTACTGCCTTAGCATTAATAACTGCTGCTCTCGCATCAAAGAGCATATAATTATCCCACCATCCTCTTAGTTGACCGGTAAATCTTGCAATAATCATCTTGCAAATGGTCTTGTCAGTGTTACTAACACTTTTGCAGATAGTAGCATACATAAGCATCCTATGAACCATAATCGTCAACTGCCTATCAGTTAACCCATCGAGATTTCATTCATAAATCTCACTTCCACTATAAGAAGTATTAGTTTGATTCCAATCTCTTTCCTCTATTAAAACATCTTGAGGAGTAGGCCTAGGATAGTAATATGTTTGCATGCTAGGTTTTCTAGCATAAGCAGTATTACAACTATTCTTCTTTGTATACCCATGAAGTTAATTAACTTTCATTTCCATTTGAATTTCGAAATCAAAAGTGGCTTCCATCTCATCTGCAAAATCTTCAGCAAGACTTATTGGTTTCGCACTTGCACCAAATTGAGAAAACTTTTTATCAAGAAGATTTTCAAGGTCGTGCAAAGGTCTAAGAATAAAATCCTGAATCTCAGGAGGCCTTTGAATATGAACGTCAGGCTGTTTTGACGACGAAGCCTGTTTCGAAACTTGTTTCATAGATTTTAGTTTATTATCAATTTGAACAATCAGATTAGACAGGCTATCTAATTTTTTGTCTAGAGAACAAATATGTTCACCAATAACTTTAACATATAGACCCAAATAATTATTTTGAGAAATAATACGATTAATTTCATTTATACTTACTGCGGCGACTTTATTATCAATAAATTTATGAAAAGCAGTAAAAGTAATAGCAGTATTATTTGGTAAAATAAACGGAGCTTGAGGAGGATAAATGGATTGAATAATATTACCTGATTCATCTTTGTAAGATCGTTCAAGAACGTTGATGAATAAAGGCAAATAAGTGGTTATAAACCAAGGCGCAAAATACATAATATGATTATGTAATGCACAAATTTCATAAAACTCTTGAGAAATATTATTTAAATCATCTTTACTATAAGTGTCAAAAAACCAAGTTTTAAACCGGTTCTATTTTTCATTTAAAAATTCGTTTTGAATATATTTTCTTGCCAGCGAACCTGGACTAAAATCAATTTGATGTTCACTTATCATTAAATATCATTAAGATTAAAATCCATCTCGGATACAGAAGGAATATCCTTATCAGAAATATCGGATGCTTTATCATTCGTTTGAACAATGTTTAACCGAGGATCAATTTTAATTTTTTGTTTTTCTACAGATATAACCGTTGATAAAGTATGTAAAGAAGCAACGCAATTTCTAGCTGGACCATAACAAGGTTCTATCGGAGAAATAAGTTGAATAGCCAGTCTTCTATCAGAAGCAAAAGAATGTCTACTATAAGGAACATTGTTTTCATCAAACTGCATACAAATTTTTCCATCAGAATTTTGACTAATATGAGAATATTCAGAATTAGTGACAGCATCGGTCATTTGCTCAGGGGGTATAACATAATCTAAAATTCAAGTGGTAGGAAAATTAATTTCTTCCCATTTTATAGGTCTTCTAGTAGTGACCTTAGATCTGGCGAAATTAGTTTCTACTAAAATAGTTTGATCAGATGTATCATATAACTTACATCTAGGATTCAAAGTAGCAAGTAATTTATAATAGATTCTATATGACAAGAAAATTAACTCAGATCCAGGTGCATAGTTATAACCATCTGTTTTAACATTCAAGGTTAAAGCATCTAATATATTAGAATCAGTCAAAGATAACTGCAAATTGGGCTGAGCATTAAAATAAACTGGACCATAAGCCACCGTAGATTCTATTGAACCCATCAAGGATTGACGAAAATTTAAATTCCTCGCATCTCGTAGACCAGCTAAGAAAGTCTCTGGTAACCCTTTAAGAGTTAAAGGTTTAAAAGCAATTTGAATCATGCCAGTATGCAAAAATTTATACTGAGATTTATATAATTCAATATCAGGATCACTGAACAATCCTTGGCGTTAAACTCGTCCGAACAAACTATTCGTTTATTAAACAAGCGTGATATTGAATTATATAAATCTCAGTATAAATTTTTGCATATTGGCATGGTTCAAATTGCTTTTAAACCTTTAACTCTTAAAGGGTTACCAGAGACTTTCTTAGTTGCTCTACGAGATGCGAGGAATTTAAATTTTCATCAATCCATGATGGGTTCAATAGAATCTACGGTGGCTTATGGTCCAGTTTATTTTAATGCTCAGCCCAATTTGCAGTTATCTTTGACTAATTCTAATATATTAGATGCTTTAACCTTGAATGTTAAAACAGATGGTTATAACTATGCACCTGGATCTGAGTTAATTTTCTTGTCATATAGAATCTATTATAAATTACTTGCTACTTTGAATCCTAGATGTAAGTTATATGATACATCTGATCAAACTATTTTAGTAGAAACTAATTTCGCCAGATCTAAGGTCACTACTAGAAGACCTATAAAATGGGAAGAAATTAATTTTCCTACCACTTGAATTTTAGATTATGTTATACCCCCTGAGCAAATGACCGATGCTGTCACTAATTCTGAATATTCTCATATTAGTCAAAATTCTGATGGAAAAATTTGTATGCAGTTTGATGAAAACAATGTTCCTTATTGTAACGACTCGGAAAATGATAGAGTGAAACTAGAGCCTCACATGTGAGTTTGGAGTCGAGAACTTAATGAAATGGTTATAATTGAATTTGACCCAAAAAGTTCTTAAAATGTGCTTCGGAAGTTACCGGAAACTTGTTTAACTGTATATAAAAAGATCCGTTTCGTTTTTCGAAAATCCGACTTCATATTCTCGTTTAGGGGGTCAAATTGAGTGGGAAATGGGTCTAACCCAAATTTTAGAGCAACCGTATCAAAATCCAAAATTTCCAAGTGAAGCCTTTTTCGAGGGTCTACTTTGGAGGGTCATATCTCCTAGCACACAAATTATTTGGGTGGCCAATTATATATCCATGGAAAGCCCTTTGAGTTAGCTACCTAACGCACTTCGTTTCACCTCATTCGGAGTTCGGACGAAGAAGTTATGCCCATTTTCGTAAAATCTGTCCGGTAGGAAATGGCAATTTCCAGTATGCGGGGTTACTGTTCACCCGCCTCATTTTCTTTTCTAAGTGTTGGACCTTTTTTTTTCAAAAGACTTATATTATTTCCTAGATACCATAATCCAATTCCCATCCCTAAAAACATTTCCCTCTCTCAAAAACTCTCTCAAAACCCAAGGAAGCTCAAGGTGAAAGATGGAGCTAGGGTGGATGGTGGCTATTGATTTCTTCACCAATTTCGTTTGGTTCTTGAAGATTAAGGTATGGGGATCCTTTATCCTTGATCATTCTTTCTTTCAAGGAGCCCAATCAAAAGGTTTTCAAGGTCTTTCAAATACACCAAAATCCTATTTCGAATTCTAAGCATGGGTCCTTGCATTAAATGATTTCCAATGATGTTTTATGTTGTTATTAATGATTATTGATGGTTTTAGGAAAGAAATCTTCATGAACCCATGCCTTTACAAATTCTCTAAATTTGGCCTAAAGTGGGTGTATTGATTTGTGTAAATTGTTGTGGGCTGTTCATGTATGTATTTATCTATGTTGAATTGTTAAGAATTGTTATTGAATTGAAGGATGTGGGATGTTAGCCTTGAATGGGCAAAATTGTGAATTGGTCTTCATGTTGATTATGGGCTTATGCTTAGCTTAGTTTGTATAGTTGAATGTTGTTATTATCATTGTTATTGTATTGTTAATTGTTGGAATATGAGGATGATGAAGATTGCCATGGAAAGAGGGTAAGTTGATCAAACTTGATAAATATTGTATAATTGGCATGAAATTGAGTATTGTGGCTTATGGCCTTTGAAAAGGGTGGTAAGATGGCTTGATCTCTTAGTATTAATATAATTGTTATTGGTTGGTTTGATCCACCTTTGGTGGAGGTGGTTATTTGTTGTATTATTGTGAATTGAGGCCATGAAGGGCATTATATGAATGTTATTATATTGTTGTATTATTATACACATATGAGGCTATATGTAAAGTTTTATGTGAAGCTATATGTGAAGGAATGATGTGAATGAGTTTTATGTGAAGCTATATGTGAAGGAATGATGTGAATGAGTTTTATGTGAAGCTATAGGTGAAGGAATGATGTGAATGAATTTTATGTGAAGCTATATGTGAAGAAATGATGTGAATGAGTTTTATGTGAAGAAATGA
This sequence comes from Solanum verrucosum, assembly GCF_900185275.1. NCBI lineage: Eukaryota > Viridiplantae > Streptophyta > Magnoliopsida > Solanales > Solanaceae > Solanum > Solanum verrucosum. Next base: position 1,229,960 of record NW_026020058.1, read on the forward strand.
TGTGAATGAGTTTTATGTGAAACTATATGTGAAGGAATGGTGTGAATGAGTTTTATGTGAAGAAATGATGTGAATGAGTTTTATGTGAAACTATATGTGAAGGAATGGTGTGAATGAGTTTTATGTGATCTTGTGATGATCCTATTTTACGTCAACATTACTGAGCTAATAGAAGTTAAATAAGTTATGTAATTGTATTTCTAAGGTTGATATACTCGTGAACAAGTTTATGGGTCCTTATGATTATTTAGGAACTCTTGAATTATGAAATTACTATTACACATCCTATTATGGTCTATTTTGCATATTATCATGAAATGGAATTATTATGTGATGTTTATGGTTTTCATGCTTCCATGATCAAATTATGAAGATTGATATATATGTATGTTGTTGGTGGGCTGATTTATATGGATTTTGGAATTGGTTGGACTTAGTATTCTTGAAATACAAGATTTCATTTACATGAACAATAGCCCACCTTGTGTTTGATAAAATGCCCATTTATAGAATTCTTAGGAAATGGAAGGTCCAATGTACGTCCTATGAATCGGATGGTTATATAATTACTGAAATGATGATGAAATGGACACATGTATATTGTTTTCTCTATATAAGTGTTGTGAGTCGACCAAGCCTAGTACGGGGGGTAGTAGGCCCGTATAACCATATCGAGGGGTTGGTACCTTGGTTGCCTAGTACGGGGGGTAGTAGGCCCGTATAACCATATCGAGGGGTTGGTACCTTGGTTGCCTAGTACGGGGGGTAGTAGGCCCGTATAACCATATCGAGGGGTTGGTACCTTGGTTGCCTAGTACGGGGGGTAGTAGGCCCGTATAACCATATCGAGGGGTTTGTACCTTGGTCCCTAGCTCGGGGGGTGGTAGGCCCGGGTAACCACATTGAGGGGTTTGTACCTCTTTCGCCTCTCCAAGGGGGTGGTAGGCCTTGGAAATACTATATTGATGGTCACTCACCACACATGTACTATGCCCCACTAAATATGATTTATTTTATGTAAGCATCATTATACATATCATCTCATTAATATGCTATCTATCGGGTATGATTATGCACTTTGCCTATAAAGTCCTTATCTAAGGTAATCTTGGGGAACACTTAAGTGTGCTTGAAGAGGATTGTGTGGGCGGTCACTTCTTGTCTCACTCAAGTGTGTCTTAAGGTTATATTAGGTAGAGGTCCTATGGTAATGAAATGACATGTGTCCTTCTAAAGTTAAGCATGGGTTGTATATAGATTTATGTTAAGTATATGTATGGTTAGCTATGGTCTTATATGTTAATGTTGACTTGTATTATGTCTCTTATACTTGTAACGGAAACGTTTTATCAAAGGATATGAAAGCATACATTTCTTGTAAATGTCCGTTGTGCATATTTTCTTGCATGGTCTCCATACTTAGTACTTAATTGTGCTAACCCCTTTCTTTCGCTTTTTGACTAAAGTGTAGGGATTTGGAGATGGTGATATGTCATGGCTACTTGTTAGGTTTTTAAGAGTTGAAGATGAAGACTTGGTGAGTCCTCATAGATTCGAGGGCAATAACCAACATGTTCTTTTTATGTCTCTCTAGTATTTGCTTAGGTTTTGAGTGGGCTTAGTCCCAATGTTATATTCAAGTATTAGATGGTTTTGAGACATATTGTATAAAGTCTAGAAAGTCTTTCGCTTGCTATTTATTGAAAGTATCTTCGTGTGTGAAGAAAGTTTTTAATTCCTTATAGTTTTGGTGTCTATGCGATGAATGAATGCTAAGAGGCTTGTATTAGACCTCTTCGAGGTCGAGTACGCCGGTTACGACTAGGGGGTGCTCCCGGGTCGTGACAAACTTGGTATCAGAGCATAAGTTTCCGGGATGGTCTTAGGTTGTCTCAAAACCACATCTAGTAGAGTCTTGTTCATAATGTGAAGCGCGCCACATTATGAATAGGAGGCTATTGGGTGCTAAGAAAGTTTCACTTCTTCATTCTTTTAGTCGTGCCATTGAGTTTCTCTCTATAATGTCTTCCCTTTTTTTTCGTATGTGATGGTCATTTGGGTGTAATCTTTGAGGAAGTTTTAATGTTGCAAGGATTGAGGGAGAGAATGTTAGTTGTGATGCCAACTATGACTTGGTGACTTAATAGGTGTGAGGTGAAAGATTGTGGTGATGACTTTAGTATGAATGGGATTCCTTTGGTTATGCGTGTTGTTGGTAGTATCCGGCTTAGTCATGAGGAAGTTTTGTGATGTGTTGAAGGAATTTGTGAAATGTGTGGTGATTTAGAAATGCTAGGTGTAATGAGTATAAAAGCCTAGTGTTGTTTTGATCCGACCTTAGGATGGAAGGAGGTGAATTTGAAAGAACTAGTAAGAGTTTCTCCTAAGTGGGGGAAATATGTGGTTAGATGATAAGGTCTTCAAGTGTGGTTGATGTTTATGAGTTAGGCTTGAAGGATGTTTTCATTACAAGAGGTTTAGTGAATTAAAGAGTTGGGTAAGAATGGTTTTGGTAAGATTGATGGTATTTTCATTGAGATTTTTATGAGATGTTAAGGTTGACCTTAGTTGGGTTTACCCTTAAGTGGGGGATGGTATGTTGAGTAGTGAAGTTGTTGAGAAGTGTTGATATCCTTACCTACTTCTATATGTGCCTACTCAAGCCTAAAACAAAGAGTTCCTAGAAGCTTGGGTTATGTTTTGGAGTCTTATGTGAAAAAGAGTTTTCCATGGTCTCCTTATGTCATGCATGTTTTAAATGAATTCTTATTAAATGAGAAAATGAGTTTTCATAAATTTATGTTCCTCATGTTGATGTGCATCTATAATGATTTGCCTAAATGTTTCATGAGTTGACTTATGAGCATGTTTAAAAGTGTTTTGATGATGTTGCCTAAAGTGCTTCTATGAGAAAGTTGCATGATGTGCATTTAGCATAAGTTGTCTATTTGTTTTATGAGGTGATAATGTGAGCATGCTTACTCGAGTTTTGGAGAAGGTTGCATGATGTGCTTTAATGAGAAAATTGCATATTGTGTCCTTTGATGTTATGATGTGCATGAGATGATTTGGAGAAGGAAGTACCTCCAATGAAATGAAATGAGAAATGAGCAATGGCAAAGATGATGCATAAGGAGTTAGTAGATGTTGTGCCTACTTTCTTGAATTGCATGAAGTTGTGTGGGACTTTCTATGTGGAGTTGATGTTTCCTCCTATATTTATGCATTTGTATTGATGTTGTATGCATGTTGATGGACTGTTTACTTGAGTCGTTACCCCTTATGTGTTTAAAGTGTCATTCGAGGACGAATGTTCCTAAGTGGGGGATAATGTAACGACTCGGAAAATGATAGAGTGAAACTAGAGCCTCACATGTGAGTTTGGAGTCGAGAACTTAATGAAATGGTTATAATTGAATTTGACCCAAAAAGTTCTTAAAATGTGCTTCGGAAGTTACCGGAAACTTGTTTAACTGTATATAAAAAGATCCGTTTCGTTTTTCGAAAATCCGACTTCATATTCTCGTTTAGGGGGTCAAATTGAGTGGGAAATGGGTCTAACCCAAATTTTAGAGCAACCGTATCAAAATCCAAAATTTCCAAGTGAAGCCTTTTTCGAGGGTCTACTTTGGAGGGTCATATCTCCTAGCACACAAATTATTTGGGTGGCCAATTATATATCCATGGAAAGCCCTTTGAGTTAGCTACCTAACGCACTTCGTTTCACCTCATTCGGAGTTCGGACGAAGAAGTTATGCCCATTTTCGTAAAATCTGTCCGGTAGGAAATGGCAATTTCCAGTATGCGGGGTTACTGTTCACCCGCCTCATTTTCTTTTCTAAGTGTTGGACCTTTTTTTTTCAAAAGACTTATATTATTTCCTAGATACCATAATCCAATTCCCATCCCTAAAAACATTTCCCTCTCTCAAAAACTCTCTCAAAACCCAAGGAAGCTCAAGGTGAAAGATGGAGCTAGGGTGGATGGTGGCTATTGATTTCTTCACCAATTTCGTTTGGTTCTTGAAGATTAAGGTATGGGGATCCTTTATCCTTGATCATTCTTTCTTTCAAGGAGCCCAATCAAAAGGTTTTCAAGGTCTTTCAAATACACCAAAATCCTATTTCGAATTCTAAGCATGGGTCCTTGCATTAAATGATTTCCAATGATGTTTTATGTTGTTATTAATGATTATTGATGGTTTTAGGAAAGAAATCTTCATGAACCCATGCCTTTACAAATTCTCTAAATTTGGCCTAAAGTGGGTGTATTGATTTGTGTAAATTGTTGTGGGCTGTTCATGTATGTATTTATCTATGTTGAATTGTTAAGAATTGTTATTGAATTGAAGGATGTGGGATGTTAGCCTTGAATGGGCAAAATTGTGAATTGGTCTTCATGTTGATTATGGGCTTATGCTTAGCTTAGTTTGTATAGTTGAATGTTGTTATTATCATTGTTATTGTATTGTTAATTGTTGGAATATGAGGATGATGAAGATTGCCATGGAAAGAGGGTAAGTTGATCAAACTTGATAAATATTGTATAATTGGCATGAAATTGAGTATTGTGGCTTATGGCCTTTGAAAAGGGTGGTAAGATGGCTTGATCTCTTAGTATTAATATAATTGTTATTGGTTGGTTTGATCCACCTTTGGTGGAGGTGGTTATTTGTTGTATTATTGTGAATTGAGGCCATGAAGGGCATTATATGAATGTTATTATATTGTTGTATTATTATACACATATGAGGCTATATGTAAAGTTTTATGTGAAGCTATATGTGAAGGAATGATGTGAATGAGTTTTATGTGAAGCTATATGTGAAGGAATGATGTGAATGAGTTTTATGTGAAGCTATAGGTGAAGGAATGATGTGAATGAATTTTATGTGAAGCTATATGTGAAGAAATGATGTGAATGAGTTTTATGTGAAGAAATGATGTGAATGAGTTTTATGTGAAACTATATGTGAAGGAATGGTGTGAATGAGTTTTATGTGAAGAAATGATGTGAATGAGTTTTATGTGAAACTATATGTGAAGGAATGGTGTGAATGAGTTTTATGTGATCTTGTGATGATCCTATTTTACGTCAACATTACTGAGCTAATAGAAGTTAAATAAGTTATGTAATTGTATTTCTAAGGTTGATATACTCGTGAACAAGTTTATGGGTCCTTATGATTATTTAGGAACTCTTGAATTATGAAATTACTATTACACATCCTATTATGGTCTATTTTGCATATTATCATGAAATGGAATTATTATGTGATGTTTATGGTTTTCATGCTTCCATGATCAAATTATGAAGATTGATATATATGTATGTTGTTGGTGGGCTGATTTATATGGATTTTGGAATTGGTTGGACTTAGTATTCTTGAAATACAAGATTTCATTTACATGAACAATAGCCCACCTTGTGTTTGATAAAATGCCCATTTATAGAATTCTTAGGAAATGGAAGGTCCAATGTACGTCCTATGAATCGGATGGTTATATAATTACTGAAATGATGATGAAATGGACACATGTATATTGTTTTCTCTATATAAGTGTTGTGAGTCGACCAAGCCTAGTACGGGGGGTAGTAGGCCCGTATAACCATATCGAGGGGTTGGTACCTTGGTTGCCTAGTACGGGGGGTAGTAGGCCCGTATAACCATATCGAGGGGTTGGTACCTTGGTTGCCTAGTACGGGGGGTAGTAGGCCCGTATAACCATATCGAGGGGTTGGTACCTTGGTTGCCTAGTACGGGGGGTAGTAGGCCCGTATAACCATATCGAGGGGTTTGTACCTTGGTCCCTAGCTCGGGGGGTGGTAGGCCCGGGTAACCACATTGAGGGGTTTGTACCTCTTTCGCCTCTCCAAGGGGGTGGTAGGCCTTGGAAATACTATATTGATGGTCACTCACCACACATGTACTATGCCCCACTAAATATGATTTATTTTATGTAAGCATCATTATACATATCATCTCATTAATATGCTATCTATCGGGTATGATTATGCACTTTGCCTATAAAGTCCTTATCTAAGGTAATCTTGGGGAACACTTAAGTGTGCTTGAAGAGGATTGTGTGGGCGGTCACTTCTTGTCTCACTCAAGTGTGTCTTAAGGTTATATTAGGTAGAGGTCCTATGGTAATGAAATGACATGTGTCCTTCTAAAGTTAAGCATGGGTTGTATATAGATTTATGTTAAGTATATGTATGGTTAGCTATGGTCTTATATGTTAATGTTGACTTGTATTATGTCTCTTATACTTGTAACGGAAACGTTTTATCAAAGGATATGAAAGCATACATTTCTTGTAAATGTCCGTTGTGCATATTTTCTTGCATGGTCTCCATACTTAGTACTTAATTGTGCTAACCCCTTTCTTTCGCTTTTTGACTAAAGTGTAGGGATTTGGAGATGGTGATATGTCATGGCTACTTGTTAGGTTTTTAAGAGTTGAAGATGAAGACTTGGTGAGTCCTCATAGATTCGAGGGCAATAACCAACATGTTCTTTTTATGTCTCTCTAGTATTTGCTTAGGTTTTGAGTGGGCTTAGTCCCAATGTTATATTCAAGTATTAGATGGTTTTGAGACATATTGTATAAAGTCTAGAAAGTCTTTCGCTTGCTATTTATTGAAAGTATCTTCGTGTGTGAAGAAAGTTTTTAATTCCTTATAGTTTTGGTGTCTATGCGATGAATGAATGCTAAGAGGCTTGTATTAGACCTCTTCGAGGTCGAGTACGCCGGTTACGACTAGGGGGTGCTCCCGGGTCGTGACACTTATAGTAGACATTCTTTTGCTTCTGATAGAAGACTGGCTATTCAACTTATTTCTCCGATAGAACCTTGTTATGGTCCAGCTAGAAATTGCGTTGCTTCTTTACATACTTTATCAACGGTTATATCTGTAGAAAAACAAAAAATTAAAATTGATCCTCGGTTAAACATTGTTCAAACGAATGATAAAGCATCCGATATTTCTGATAAGGATATTCCTTCTGTATCCGAGATGGATTTTAATCTTAATGATATTTAATGATAAGTGAACATCAAATTGATTTTAGTCCAGGTTCGCTGGCAAGAAAATATATTCAAAACGAATTTTTAAATGAAAAATAGAACCGGTTTAAAACTTGGTTTTTTGACACTTATAGTAAAGATGATTTAAATAATATTTCTCAAGAGTTTTATGAAATTTGTGCATTACATAATCATATTATGTATTTTGCGCCTTGGTTTATAACCACTTATTTGCCTTTATTCATCAACGTTCTTGAACGATCTTACAAAGATGAATCAGGTAATATTATTCAATCCATTTATCCTCCTCAAGCTCCATTTATTTTACCAAATAATACTGCTATTACTTTTACTGCTTTTCATAAATTTATTGATAATGAAGTCGCCGCAGTAAGTATAAATGAAATTAATCGTATTATTTCTCAAAATAATTATTTGGGTCTATATGTTAAAGTTATTGGTGAACATATTTGTTCTCTAGACAAAAAATTAGATAGTCTATCTAATCTGATTGTTCAAATTGATAATAAACTAAAATTTGTGAAACAAGTTTCGGAACAGGCTTCGTCGTCAAAACAACCTGACGTTCATATTCAAAGGCCTCCTGAGATTCAGGATTTTATTCTTAGACCTTTGCACGACCTTGAAAATCTTCTTGATAAAAAGTTTTCTCAATTTGGTGCAAGTGCGAAACCAATAAGTCTCGCTGAAGATTTTGCAGATGAGATGGAAGCCACTTTTGATTTCAAAACTCAAATGGAAATGAAAGTTAATAAACTTCATGGGTATCCAAAGAAGAATAGTGGTAATACTGCTTATGCTAGAAAACCTAGCATGCAAACATATTACTATCCTAGGCCTACTCCTCAAGATGTTTTAATAGAGGAAAGAGATTGGAATCAAACTAATACTTCTTATAGTGGAAGTGAGATTTATGAATGAAATCTCGATGGGTTAACTGATAGGCAGTTGACGATTATGGTTCATAGGATGCTTATGTATGCTACTATCTGCAAAAGTGTTAGTAACACTGACAAGACCATTTGCAAGATGATTATTGCAGGATTTACCGGTCAACTAAGAGGATGGTGGGATAATTATATGACCTCTGATGTGAGAGCAACAATTATTAATGCTAAGGCAGTAAATGAAGGAGTTGATAATTTAGGCTTTGCCCTTGTTCAAAATAGAGAAGACGTTGTGTATACACTTATTTTGACTATTCTCGAACATTTTAGTGGTAGATTTACCAATCAATATGAAACCATTAGATCTCTATTAAATGGTCTTAGATGTAGACATTTAGGTGAGTTTAGATGGTATAAAGACACTTATTTAAGTCGGGTAATGGAACTTCCCGAAAATGGTTTAGAATTCTGGAAAGCCAAATTTATTGATGGCTTACCTTCTTTATTTGCAGAAAGAGTAAAAAAGACTCTTAGAAATCCACAAGGAATTATTCCCTATAGTGATTTAACTTATGGAAAGCTTATTGGGGCTTGTACGCAAGAAGGCATAAATTTGTGCAATGAGTTAAAACTCTCAAGACAGCTTAAGGTGGATAAGCTTAGAGAAAAGTCTCAATTAGGAGATTTTTGTACTCAATTCAGTTTACCGGATGCTTCAAAAAGCACCCACCGAGAAACTTTTAAATCAGAATATCATAGATCTCATCATAAGAAAAGAAGATCTAGAAGAAGGACTAGAGAAGAAAGAGATGAGCGTAGGGCTCATCGTAAATCTCATAGATTTACCGGGAATAGGTCCAGGCGAAATCTTGATAAGATTAAGTGTTATAAATGTGGAAAATTTGGGCATATAGCTCCAAATTGTAAGCTAGAAAAGCTTAAGACTCTAGAACTTGGTGATGATATTCAAGAGAAGATTTTTAGTTTTCTATATACTTTTGGTTCCGAATCAGATTATGATGATTCTGAAGCAAGTTATGCAACAGAAGATGAGCAACTTGAGTCATCTAGTAAGGTTCAACAAGATTTGAATGATGCTTGCAAATGTCATGGTGATAGTTGTCACTGCGAACATTATGAATTCTACAAGCTACAATCTCAATTCGAAGACATGAATATGTTCACTATCACTGCAGACAATGTGATAGAACTTCTAAAAGAAGTTACCGATAATACTCTTCGTGAAAAGATCATTCAATTGGCTGCTAGTAAAACTAGCTCTTCAACTAGTATTCCTAGTGATAGAAAGGTTAAAGATGATTTTAATTAATCTGCTCCTTACTCCTTGTCTGAAGTTCATAATAGACTCTCTTCTAAACAAACCATGGTTATTCGTGATTTCTCTTTTGATGATTTAAAAGGAGAAATTGAACATTTGAAGGAAGAAATTAAATTTCTTAAACAAAATCATATTATTTGTGATCACCGTCTTACTCAGATTGAGTCTGCTAATAGCAAGGGAAAAAATAAGGTTGATGAATCTACTGCTGAAGAAAATATTCTTGCCAACACTTTGAATATTGATCCGAAACAAAATATGTTTTTAGGAATGATACAAATTGTTACAGCTCATAAATGATATGTTAAATGTACTATATTAATTGATAATGCTTTTTGTTTAACTAACATTGCTATGATTGATAGTGGCGCTGATGTGAGTTGCATTCAAGAAGGTCTTGTACCTACTAAATATTTTGAAAAAACAACTCATATGGTTAAATCTGTATCTGGTCATGCTTTAGATATAAAATATAAATTATCTAATACTCGTATTTTCCAAAATAAAGTTTGTATTCCTCACTTCTTTTTCTTAGTAAAAAATCAGTTATACCCTCCTATTATTCTAGGAACTCCTTTTATAAATGCAATTTATCCTTTTACTAATATAAATGCTAAAGGATTTTCTGCTACTTATAAAAATCAAGATATTAGTTATACTTTTATCACCGAACCTATTTCTAGAGATAATAATGCTCTAATTGAAATGAAACAAAAGCATGTTGATTATTCACAACTTGAGATATTTAGTATGAATATATTAGATACTTTAAAATCTGCTAAAGTACAGGAAAAAATTAAACTCATTTCTGAAAAAATGGCCATTGATATTTGTGCCGATCATCCTAGTGCCTTTTGGAATCGAAAAAGCATATTGTAACTCTTCCATATGAAGATGATTTCTCTGAGGAAAAATATCCCTACCAAATCACGTCCTTGTCAAATGAATACCGAATTGGTTGAATTCTGCAAAAACGAAATTGATAATTTATTACAAAAAGGGTTGATAAAGCCTTCCAAATCACCATGGTCTTGTACTGTTTTTTATGTTAATAACGCAGCAGAAAAAGAACGAGGTGTTCCCAGGTTAATTATAAATTATAAACCTTTAGATAAATTTTTAAAATGGATTAGGTATCCTATTCCAAACAAAAGGGATTTATTAACCAGATTATATGATGCTAATATGTTTTCAAAATTTGATCTAAAATCTGGATATTGACAAATCCAATTATTTAAAGACCATTCATATAGAACGGCATTTAATGTTCCGTTTGGACAGTACGAATGGAATGTAATGCCTTTTGGGTTAAAAAATGCTCTCTCAGAATTTCAAAAGATAATGAATGATATTTTTAATCCCTATTTGGATTTCATCATAGTTTATATTGATGATATTTTGGTATACTCAAAGACTCTTGAAATGCATATTAAGCATTTAGACATTTTTAAGAAAATAGTTATTCAAAATGGTTTGGTCATATCTAAACCTAAAATGAGTCTTTTTCAAACAGAAATTAGATTTTTGGGTCATTTGATTTGTCAAGGAAAAATGACTCATATTCAGCGATCTATTGAATTTGCATCAAAATTCCCTGATATTATTACAGATAAGACGCAATTGCAGCGGTTTCTGGGAAGTTTAAACTACATTTCCCCATTCTACAAGAATTTATCTCAAGATTTAGTTCTGTTATATGACAGGCTAAAAAAAGATCATAAAAAGCCTTGGACTAATAGTCTCACAGATCTTGTAAAAGACTATTAAAGAAAGAGTTAAATCTTTACCTTGTTTAACCCTTGCTAATCCTGCTTGGCCAAAGATTGTAGAGACGGATGCGTCTAATATTGGGTATGGAGGTATATTGAAACAAATTAATCCGCATGATAAATATCTTATTCGATTTCATTCAGGAAAATGGAGTGATGCTCAGAAAAAATATGCGACGGTAGCTCATGAAATGTTAACTATCGTTAAGTGCGTTTTAAAATTTCAAGATGATTTATATAATCAAAATTTTTTGATAAAAACTGATGCTCAGTCAGTCAAGTATATGTTTGATAAAGATTTTAAACATGATGCGTCTAAGTTAATTTTTGCTAGGTGGCAGGCACAATTAGCCCCTTTTGATTTCGAAATTCATTATAAAAAGGGAAGTGATAATTCCCTCTCAGACTTCTTATCAAGGGAATATCTTTCTTCTGATGAGTTTTCTTGACTTCTTTCCTGATAAAGATTTGGTTACTATTTTGAAGGCAGTTCCTCTTATTAGAGATTTAAAGGAACTTATATTATGAAAAATTATAGACGGAATGGTGATTGATGTTGTCAATAATTACATGATTGAACAAGAGCTTTATGAAAGATTTTATTGTGATGAAGTTTATAACCTCTTGAATGATTAAAAATATAACCTCTTGAATGATTAAAACTAAATGTTATGTTTGCAGGATGGATCCTCCTTGGATAACCAAGGTTAGAGGAAAAGGCAGTTATACTCGCGGAAGGGGAAGATCATCCCCAAGTTCATCAAGATCAGCATACAGATCTTCATCATCTAGTACTCCAATTATACAAAAGGGAGGAATGAGTTTATATACCTTAAATTCTAGAGCACAAGAAAAAGCTTCATCATCAATACATCTGGAAGATATTCCAGAAAGTGATCCATTATATCCTAAACTACAGGAGTTTATAACTCAAAAGCAGGGTGATTCTTTTGCTTCAATCGCCAAAGAAGAAGTTGATGATATCGAAACATATGAAAAGGTAGAAAAAAGAGAAATGATATTTCTCTTAGAAAACTCTGACATACAGAGAAGAGAAAAACCTTGGAAGATATTCCAGAGGTATTTAGTTAATGAGCTTTATTTCCCGTGAGTCATACAAAACTCAGAAATATTATGAGACTCTGCTGATAAGCACAAGTGTTGAATTTCAACATTTTTCAGGATATAATACAAGTGAGAATGTTTATAACTTCTCTAAAATGATTATAAAACACGTCATTCATATTGAAGATTGGGGTATTTCCTCAATGACTGAAAGACAATTCAGTCTAAACAAAGTCATGATATGCTTTACCTATTGGGATTATATTCAGGCATTTAATAAAGTTCTCTGTTATAACAATGAAAGGCATAAACATACTTGGTTTATAAAAGTATGTGCCAAGATATTTGCGAATCCTATACCAAATTGGTTTTTAAACTGGTGGTCATACCACGGGCCAACAATAAAAATATTGCTCGAACCATTTCACAAGTTATACAAAGAATGGGTCAAGGTTTCCCCAGATCTCAACAAGTTATATCATCAAGAACATATTTGTTATTTTCAACAAATTGAACAGATATACTTTTTTATAGAATTCTCTGTTCCATGGATTCATAAATGGGTTCCGGAAGTAGATTTCACTGAGGAACAAATCCCTTGTCTATACAGAACTTATTATAATAATTTTTGGGACAAGTTGATGAAGAAAGATCCTCAAACAAAGTCCATATATGGACAAGAACTGCTGGATCTAATTACGAAAATCATACACGATTATAAATCAATTCCTAATAAAGGAATTATGATTGATAACTCAACCTCCGTAAAACATATGGCTAGAAAAATTTCTAATCATGATGAAGGAGAACAAAATGAAATGATTATGAGATATCTAGAAGAAGTAAAGAAGAAGATTCTTCTAAATATAAGTCATTACGCAAAACCAGATTCATCAATGCGTAGTGAAACAAGTGAAGATATGCATGAAGCCCAACAATATGAAGAAGAAAGTCCAGTGGATGCACTGAAGAAAGCCGAAAATTTTTTGGCAAAATTAAAGGACAAAGTGTAAAGCTTATGCGCGTCGGTAGCGGGCCCGCGCTACTGTAGCAACACTGTTCACCAACAGTAAATACACTGTTACCAGGACCCATATATGGGCCCAGTATCCTGTACAAAAACGCTTTTCTTTTTCTATAAATAGGTCTGTTTTTCTTTAATTGAGAGCAGGTTTTAGAAACCATCTCTCCTTCTTTCTACTTTCTCTCTCCCCACTTGTAAAATATTTTCAAGTATTGTAAGCTTACCGGACTTTGGCCGGAGGAATAGTAAAGTGTGTTGTTTGCTACAAGGTACCTCCTTTTATTTTCAAGTTTTTATTTCTGAGTTATGCCGTGACTATGTCCGGCTAAGAAATTATATCTATGCCGGATAACTAACTTCTCTTTTATATAGACCATGAACGGATCTAAGCTTTATTTAAATATAGAAGAATTTTAGTATGGCTTTTCAACTTGGTTCTGAGATTGAGGTACAGTCAGATCTAGTACTACTTTTATTGGCTTTGTCTTTATGACTCCGTCTGATGAACCGTGGTTTTTAGCCCAAAATTGAGTTTGATAAGTAGAGCGCCTCATACCCGGTTAGAACTATCAGACACATGGGCTTAATAAAAGTATGTATTAGCTTCTTGACAGGCCCTTTGCTTGGGTAAAATAATAAAACCATGCAGTCTGAGAAACTATGTTAAAATTCTTGTGTATTTCGATTCTTATGTAGTTGGACTACCTTTAAGAATATTGACTTGCTTGATCTATGACTGGGCAGACCACCGCCAGGTCAGTGATAATAATAATAATAATTATTATAATAATAATAATAATATTATTAAATTATTATTATTATTATTATTATTATTATTATTATTATTATTATTATGGTATAAGAGAGAACATCAAATACATAATCTTATAATTTTTTGTCAAATCAAAACTTTATATGAATTTATGTTTGAAATGAATTAATTTTTTTTATCATGTACGAAGATATATGTTTATCTAATTATGTATAATGTTTTCATTGTTTCAGATGCGTAGATTGAGCTTATTTCACTTTGGATAAAAATATTGGATGACAACAACTTAAATCACCAAATAAATGCATGCTATAGAATATTTTGATATTTATTTTGATGTAGATTTTAAAGGATTTAAAATTGTAATGTTGAAGTTGTTATACAAAAGTTTGGATTATTTTTATTTGATATAATTTGAATTTGTGAAACTTATTAATACAAATTTATTTAATGAAATTTGATTTGCTTTAAATGTGTTATTTACAAAAATTATTCATTCTTTTGAAGACCTGATGAAAATCAAATTCCACATTTATTGTTAAAATAATAATAATAATAATAAATTTGTAAGATTCCACAAATCAAATTATATATTTAAATATTAATCTCACATCATGACAAATTTAAATTCACACAAATTTAATTTTTAAAAAATTGAGATCATACTATGAATGTTCTAAACTGTCACAAAATGATATTGAAAAACCTCCTCAAATTAAAAGGCATTTTGCGGGGAGCGTCATGGAGGTTTACTAAAGCCGCTGCAAATATGCTCGTGGCAAGGGTAATTGTAGCATTTTTAGAAATCGCCACAATTTAATTTGTGGGATCTCAAAACCGCCATAAATTGATAAAATAACCCCCATAAATTGAGCATTTTTTTGTAGTGATAGAGAGACAATATCTGCAATGGAGAGTAAGATAGTTTATATCAATGTCGAGCTTGCTGTTGTAGCTGAAAGAGAGAAGAAAGAGAGAAGAAGAGAGAGGAGGAGGAGATTGCGGCAGCAAAGGAGGTAGAGGACAAGAGGTATGCAGCGCTTCAGGCCCAACTAACTTTTTTTTTTAATCAGGAAATATTCTTCCTCCATGTCCGGCCAGCAGTGATGGATCTGATCAGGAGGGTGGTGAGAATGATAAGTCTGATAAGGAAAGTGAGGGTGATGAGAATAGTAAATCTGATAAGGAGAGTGAGGGTGATGAGGAGTAGTTGTATCTATTTGACATTTTAGACTTCTATATTTTTGGATTTGTTTAATTTGATCGTATTTTAGTTTATTTTGAAGTTGGATGAAGTTTATTTTGAAATAGTTTAATGTATATGTTGAAAATATTGTGTTGTTTTGGTTGGATGAAGTTTATTTGGCTTTGTGTTGTTTTGGTTGGATGAAGTTTATTTGGCTTTGGGTTCTTTTGGTTAGATGAATTTTATTTGGCTTTGGGTTGTTTTGGTTGGATGAAGCTTATTTGGCTTTGGGTTGTTTTGGTATAAATATGTAGGTGGGCAACTAAAAATTGCAGCAATTTGCTGCCTGTTTTGCAGCAGAAAACCAACCTCCGGAGGTCAACATTTCAAAAATTAAAAATAAAAATACCGACCTCCGGAGGTCAGAATTTCAACATTACAAAAATAAAAATACCGACCTCCGAAGATCGAAATTTCAAAAATACAAAAATTAAAATACCGACCTCCGGAGGTCAGAATTTCAACATTACAAAAATAAAAATACCGACCTCCCGAGGTCAGAATTTCAAAAATACAAAAATAAAAATACCGACCTCCGGAGATCAGAATTTCAACATTATAAAAATAAAAATACCGACCTCCGGAGGTCAGAATTTCAACATTACAAAATAAAAATACCGACCTCCGGAGGTCAGAATTTCAACATTACAAAAATAAAAATACCGACCTCCGGAGGTCAGAATCTCAAAATGCAAAAATAAAAATACCGACCTCCAGAGGTCAGAATTTAAAAAAAATGAATATTCCGACATAAAATAAAAATCGACCTCGAGAGGTCAGTAAATACCGACCTCCAGAGGTCGGTATTGAATAGCGACCAAGCTTTTTCCGACCTAAGTTGAGATGTCGGTTTTAGGGTATTTCAGGGAATGCCGACCTCCGGAGGTCGGTATTTGTAGGTCAGTATTCACTGTTTTTTTAGTAGTGTTTGGAGAATCCATCTTTGTCATCATGATATATCTACTAATCATATGTTGCACATCAAAATATTAGATGGAAAATATTTGGTCCCTGACCCTAAACAAATTAAGAGAAAAATTAATCATTTATTGGTGTGATCCATATAATTACTATTGTACACAATATATTATATTTCAGACCATGAAGCTTTGTTCTCATAAACAATGATTGACTATTTTTATGAGGCATTGAATATCACATCAGCTTGGATATTTATCCACATTATCAAGATGAATTGTCTTGATTATATATTCTGAAAGTTGTGCTCTTAACTCAATTATTTTGCACAAATAATTTTGTGAATGTCAAACTGTAGGTTGAAAATAAATGTATATGTGATTATCTTATAGATGCATCTATTTATCATATCACATCTCAGGTGTACGGACCCATATTCACCTTTTATACTTTCAGAATTTAGATATTTAGTCCCAAGATAAGGTGATCCAATCAACTTATCATGAGAACAAGTAACAAAAAGATTCTTGAAGAATTTTCTAGTTCTTCAATATATGTTGAATATTTAATATTCACATCTTTCGAGTGGTCAAAATCACATATGCTTCTTCAAGATCTTTCATTTTAAATTTAGAAGACAAAAAGTTTTTAGTCTCATTAATAACATTCATATTAGGGCGAAAGATTAACTTGGCATCTACATACATATATATAATCACACAATTTGAACATATCATTTTAGAATAAATACAAATATCAGATGAATTGACATTAAATTCATTATCTGCTATTATGATATTAAAATTTTCATATAACTGCTTAGGTGCTTTTTTTTAGTCCATACAAGAACTTTTCAATTTGCATAATTTATGCTTTTGTCTTAAAGCTACAAAATCTTTAGATTGAGTCATATAGACCTCTTTCTCTAAATCACCATTTAAAAATATCATTTTGACATCTATTTGGCGTACCACTAAACTATGAATAGAGGCTAAAGTAATAATAGTCCGAATAGTTGCTATTTTAGTCACAGGAGAATAAGTATCAAAGTAATCAACATTTTTTTAGTTAAATCTCCTAATCACTAGCATATACTTATAATTATTTATTATACCATTAAGTTTAATTATTTTTTAAAATATTCACTTGCTGCTTATGGATTTATAATTTTTTTCGTAAATCATACATGTTCCTAATATGATTAAAAATTATAGACTTTAATTCACTTTTAATATTCTTTTTTCAAAACATCATGATCTCATTGCTTCATCATAAATCTTAGAGTCTTCTTATATCAAGTAGATAGACACTAATT
Organism: Solanum verrucosum; assembly: GCF_900185275.1. NCBI lineage: Eukaryota > Viridiplantae > Streptophyta > Magnoliopsida > Solanales > Solanaceae > Solanum > Solanum verrucosum. The sequence goes on from NW_026020058.1 coordinate 1,247,347, forward strand.
CATCATTTAAATAATCAATATTAGTATTTTTAGTTAAAAATAATAGTGATAAAATCAAAACTATAGCTAATCTCAATTGTATGCTTTTTACTCCTTTTAAGTTCATTTTCTTGATCATTAGAAATAACAGATGAAGACACAACATGAGAATAAACATATATATATATATATATATATATATATATATAGAAGCATTATTTGTACATCACTAAACATATTATTTTTCAAAGAAAAAATATGCTCAAAAAATTTTGATCTCTCGGTTCACAAATATAATGATCATTCAAACACATAAATCTATATACAACACCATTTTAATCATAATTAATAAAGATAGTGTCAAAAGTCTTAGAACATGTATTAACTTGTTTAAAATTAGGTAGATCAACCTTAGCCAAACATCCTACACTTTCAGAAATTTTAAGTTAGGAAAAAGAAAATTCACAACTCATATGAGTTCTTGTCCAATTTTTTATGAGGAATTCTATTAAGAATATAACATGTAGACAGGACTGTTTCACCTCACATATTATCAGATGGATCTGAGCTTAAAATCATAAATTCATCATTTTTGAAAGTTTTTTTTTGCTACGTCATTTTGTTGGGAGTATGGGGACACTAACATTATGAATAATATTATTTTTCTTATAAATTATTCTAGAGTTTAGTATTGTATTCATCGTTCCTATCAGATATAAATCTCTTGATTTTTCTGTCTGATTGATTTTTCACTTCTACTTTGAATTTCATGAACATACTTTTATCCTCGTCTTTAAACTTAAGAGGATATACCTTAGTGTATCTAGAAGAGTCATCAACAAAAGTAATATAATTTTTTTTTCTATTTTTGCTAGTATAGTTCTTGAAATTTGCTAATGTTTTAATATATTAGATATCAAGCAATTCATACTTTCTAATAGTAACACAAATTTGATAGAGTTCTTGACATGCTTTGCTTCTACGCACATGACATTCAAGAAAGTCATCAATTTTTACTATATGAATTAATTTCATTTTTTAATTTTTTTTTAATAGAAGCAATATTAGTATGACCTAGTCTACCATAACACAAATTAATAAACTCAACAATATAAATAGAATCAAAATACTTACATTATTGACGGTCTATCGAACAATGTTCAATACAAATAATTCTTAGTCACGAGAAATAATTATTTTATTAACTTCAAAAATAAGTTTGCCTTGTTGATTACAATTGGAATCACTTCATTTTCCTCAGCAAGATGAACTTGGATATCACTTTGTCCTCCTTGCTTTAAATTATGTCTTATTTTATATAGCACTGGATAGACCTGCAATCAAGCTTTTTACAAAAAAAAATAAGGACCTTTTGATTTTTGAATCTGACTTTCTAGCTTGTTAAAGTGATTTTTTTCTTCACATGTTTCTTTTTCAAGATTTTCTTATGTTTGTCTTTGAATCTATCTTTCACAACAACATTAGAAGATTTCACAAGATTAGCTTTAAAAGAATTAAGAGAAAGAACTTCAATTTTATTTTTGAGATGATTTGTCTCCCCAATTTGCATGTGATTAATAAGTTTTGGAGAGTCAAATTTTTTTTTCTTCTGTTTTAATTGATTTCTATAATTACTTCAATGATAGAATTTTTTCAAGCATAAAATTAGTTTGAAAAATCTTACACATCTTCATATCATCATTGAGAGCATCAACAATCAAATTCTCATATTCATGAACTTGTTCTATGATATACTTATTGTCAATCATCTGAAACTTGATCCAATATTTTCCCCGCATCATTTTTTTTAAACTGTCCCATATTTCCTTAATTGATTTATACTTAACAAACAAATCAAATAAAGAATTAGTCATATGATTAAGCAAATATCCTCTAACCATTTTGTTATCTCTTTCAGACTTTATTTTAAACAGCAGCATCAATAACCATAACATTGCGGAAACTAGTAGTGGTGTTAGAACAATCAGTGGGAGGTTCGTTAAATAAAACACAATCAAATTTTAATTGTTCAAAGAAAATCATTTTTTTTGTGACAACATTTAAAATTATTTTCATCCAATGGATCAAGCTTTTGACATGTCTGGGAGAGTTTTGTGAAATTGGCCATTTGTTCAATATTATAAGTGAAAATCACTATTAAATTATTGATGAAAATACTACAATATTTGATATTGGATTGAAATTAAAAATAGTAATCAAATTATCATAAATACTATGTCGTGACAAGTCATTATTTTGAAAGTGATTTTGACATGACTCTGATACAAATCATTAAGGTTGATCACTCTCCAAGGTACAACTCTTCCAAACACGTGCACTCAAAGTTAAAAGTTTGAAATTACTCAAGTACTATTGCCCAGAAATTAACAAAAATAAAAAGCAAATGAAAGATAAAGTGTGCGAGAAAGCTAACAAAGGAGATAATATTTCTTTATGTGAATGTGCTTTCTTATTAAAAGAAGACATCAAATATATATGTATAAGAATTGTACGTTTTGACGAGAAAGTAAATGAAATATCAGTTGAATATCTCCATAAGTTTCTGAACAATGAATTCAAGAGAATGAATATCTGCATTCTCATTAGCACAATTAATTTAATAGAGTGAATGTAAAATTTTACTTTGCATTTTCATATGCACAATCAATTGCATGAAAATGAATGCAATAAATATTATTTTACATTCTCAATTCTCATTCATGTACGAGAAAGCGCTAACAGGTTAAAAAAATGATTTTTATCGTACAGTTTTGTGTTGGGTTAGATCATGAGTGTCTTTTTTTGGGGTTCGATCAGAATTTTATGTGAACAATTAAATAAAGAATTGAGATTTTAAAAAAAAGGGTGTCACGCCAAAATTACGTGAATTGGCAAATATCCCCAAGTAATTAGTTAATATGGGTATAGTTTAATTTATTTACTGTCAGTAAATGTAATTTCAATTTTTTTGCCATAATTAATGGGACCCACCACCTCTTTGCATATCGAACCAACAAAATCCTTCATATGCTTTTGTATATAATTTTATACAATATCAAATTTATCTCTCCTATCCCCATTCCATATCTTTCTCCTAAAATTACTCTTCCACTTCTAATTTGAATTTTGAATTTCACCTTCTCCCTCTAGTCGTGCTTTCACTTTTCGCAGGTAACCGTCAAAATCGTGGGTGAATCCATTTTTTTTCTTTTTTCATCTTCAACAATTGTATATGTATTAAGCTTGTTAGTTATTTCATATTTTTTTAAAAAAATCTTTCTTACTTATCATATTATAAGTTTTTCAAAATCAGAATAGATGATTCATCTCCATCTATGAGGATTACAAGAGGTATGTCATTGCATGTCAATGTTGTTGACAATCCACCTTCATTTTTAATGGGTTCAACTCAAAATTTTGGGATCAATGTAGGGTCTATGGCAAAATCTAAACAAGTTCAAGATGAACAATCTATTGAAGAATTGAGATTCAATAAAAAAAATGACTCAATGACAATTCAGAAAGTCATCAACCACACGAAGGCTAGCGGCATTAAAATTGTTCGAGGAAGTAAGAGAAAAGCCATAAACAGTGATTCAGAGGAGAGTGGATCTGCTTCATCGGAAATTGACAAATCTGAAGAACATTAGGAACATGATTTGCATGAAGTGTATGTTTATTTTATGCTTAAATCACATTTTGTATATTAATATTTGTATATTTTGATAGTTATATACATTTTTATTTTGAAGTCTATGTATAATTTCTACCTAAATCACACTTGTATATTGATATGTATTTATACAAATTGCTTGAAGTATAGATGTATATTTTCTGCTTAAATCACATTTGTATATTGATATTTATATATTTTGTTAGTTATATACAATTTTTTATTTGAAGTCTATGTACAGTTTCTGCCTAAATCACATTTGTATATTGATTTGTGTTTATACAAATTGCTTGAAGTATATAAATGTATATAGTGATTTGTATATTGAGTTAATATATACAAATATTGCTTGAGGTATTTGTATATTTTGTATATTTAAGTACTATATTCATATACATATAAGTTTATAGTTATATACAAAGAAAATGCAAATACAAATTTAGCTTATTTATACAAATGTTTTAGTTTTGTATAAAAGCATATAATAGTATGCAACACTTAACTGAAACATTTTGTATCTTTAAATTTTTTTTATAGGAAATTAGATTCATGTGCAAATATATTGATATTTGTATATTTTGTTAGTTATATACAATTTTTATTTTGAATTCTATGTATAGTTTCTGCATAAATCACACTTGTATATTGATATGTATTTATACAAATTGCTTAAAGTATATATGTATACATATAAGTAATCGTATAAAATACCAAAAATTACTCGCATTAAAGAACACAATTGTATTCGAATCATATACAATACATATATATAAACTGTATCATTCAACTTTTTTTCAAACAAAAAAAAAAAGAATAGAATTGTTAATATACGATTTCTCTAATCTTGTATAAACGAATACAATTTTTTGTGAAACATCAAAATCAACAAAACAAAAATCATTCGTTACTCAAAATTTTAACCATAGACTATACAAATCAATTGTATACTTCCGTGCTGCTTCAATACATGAAGTTTCCTTGAAAGAAACGATTATCTGGCGTTGAATATACAAAATTATTGATTAAAGGGATACTTCAATCGTTTGAGGAGACAAGATGTTATGGACTTTCTATCGTTGTAGAACTCTTTTTTGGAAAAAATATTTGATTTTGGACATTTAGCTTAAATCATGGGATTATGTAAATTTCTTGTTGTCGTTTTTAGCGCTAATGATTCAGTTTATTTAAAAAAATAAAGTATTGTATAAATTTTTAACCAAAAAACGTTATATCCAAAATAAATGCTTAATAGCAAATTAAACTATACCCATGAAATGTAATTATATAAATTATACCGATAGAGCATTATTTTAAAAAATATGTTTGTCATATATGAAATTTTCCCATTAACAAATTACAATTTTTGACTGGGATAAATAAGATAACAAAAAAGTTATAGAATTTTTTTTATATGAATTTAATCAATTGACCTAGATATGATAATTCTAATATAATTTTTTTTAAAAGACTATTAGGAGATTAAGGGTGTATTTGGTACGAAGGAAAATATTTTCCAATTTTTCCATGTTTGGTTAGCTGAAATATTTTGGAAAATGTTATCATTTTCTTCAAATTGAAGGAAAGTGATTTCTCTTCAAAATTGAAGGAAAATGATTTCTCTTCAAAAATGAAGGAAAACATTTTCCACAACTCTATTTTATCCTTCAATATTTTTTCTTACCCTACCCCAAACCTGACCCTCACCATCCAAAAAAAAGAAATTAAATTTTTTAAATTTTCTTATTTTTTTAAAATTTCAAATATTTTTTTACTCCTACTCCCAAACCAACCCCCATGCCCCTACCCTCAATCCAGGCCCCCCTCCCCAAACAAAAAAAATATAAAAAATAAAAATTAATTTTGAAAAAATATTTCAAATTTTAAAATATTTTTTACCTCACCCAACCTCTACCACCTCTACCACCCCTATCCCCCCCTCCCCCTCAAACAAAAAAAAAATATTTTAGAAAAATATTTCAATTTTTTAAAATTTCATTTTTTACTCCACCCATACCCTGACCCCCCTCCCCCCTCCCCTCCATCAATTTTTTTTAAAAAAAAATTATTTTTGAAAAATATTTTTAATTTAATTTTTTTCATTGTTTACGCCACCCCCAACCCATGCCACCCCGTCAATTTTTTTTTAATTTTTTTTTTTTTGAAAAATATTTCAAATATAAAAAATTATCATTTTTTACGCCACCTCCATCCCTATCCTCTCTTAACCCCCCCCCCCCCCCCCCCACTCCCCACCTAGGACACCACATCAAAATAAAAAATTATATATATTTTTAAAAAAATATTTCAAATTTAATAAAAATTCATTTTTTACGCCACCCACCCTAACCCCCTCCCCCCCTCGGCACCCACCACCCAGGCCACCTTGTCAAATTTCTTTTTTTAAAAAAAAAAAATTATTTTGAAAAATATTGCAAATTTTAAAATTTTCATGTTTTATGCCACCCCTACCCCTACCCCTACCCCATCCCCAAGCCCCCCCCCCCCCCCACCGCTGCCCCGCCCCTGACCCGTCAATATTTATTTATTTTAAAAAAAAATATTTTTGAAAATTTTTTATATGGGTCGAAAGTTTGAGTCAGATCTTAGGTTCGGATTTTGGAATGGTCATCGGGGTCTTGTCCTAATTCTGGTGTGAAGGTCGGGTTCCACATCAATTATCGGGATTGATTTTCGGATAAAAAATTATTTTCCTAAAGAATATTTTCTAGTCTCAAGCCAAAAATAAAAGATATTTTCTGGAAAAAACATTTTCTACTCACCAACCAAACATGAGAAAATAAATTAGAAATCCACTTGTTTTTCAAGAAAACATTTTCTAGGAAAACAATTTCCATTGAAAACATTTTTCTTCATACCAAACACACCCTAAATCTCTCCTAAAAAAAATTCTCTAGACGACTATATTGTGAATATTATGTGTTCTTGTGAAAAAAAAAATCATTAATTTAAGCATTGACTAAATATGGAAGAGATCTTTTTCAATAAGGCAACTTTTTTTCACCAAGAAAATATTCCAGAGACAAACACAATTATGATAGAATTCAAATAACATAGAAAATTGAGGACAAACATTAACAAATCACCCCTGACCTGAATTTTCCTAGCAAATAATCTTGATCCACTTCTTTACATAACCTTCATCATTACTACTTGCCAGGATTAAAACTAGTAAGATCTAATTATTACGATTAGAAATAATTTTAAAATATTGTTGTTTTTATTTTTAAAGATGAAACGGTAGAAATATTGAAAATATGGTTAGAACTTTGTTGGAATCAAAATCACATCGTGCAAAAGCTAATAATTACAAATATTAACAATGATAAATTAAATGACAAACGAAAATTGTAAAAATATTATATGTATGATATGAGTTTGGTCAATTGTCCTACATATGATAATTCTAATATAAGAATATATTTTAAAACTATTAAGAGAGTAATTTTTCCTTAAACATAACTCTCTACACGACTAAGTTGTGGATGTTGTTGTGTATTCTTCTGAGAAAAAAAATAATCTTCAAGTTGTAGAAGTTCAATATTTTTCCGCTAAGAAAAACATAACTCAAAAATGGAAGAAATCATTTTTAACAAGAAAACCTTTTCGAAGTAAATTGTAAAGTAGAAAATTCAAATAAGGTAGAAGAGTCGAGGCAAATTCTAACATAAAAGTCACGATTTGAAAAATTTAATCAAGCGTGATAAAATTGTATAATTAATGGAGGGTCAATTTTAAGCTTGAAAATAGCATTAACGGTAACTTTGATTCAAAAGGTGAAACTTGGAAGAAAAATATTTTTGAGTCATTTTTGATATATTAAGAGCGTTTTTTGACCTAATTGGTGGAAGGAGAGAATTTAATTCAATAGGTTGAAAAAGGATATTCTTTTGGGTATTTTAAATAAATACGTTAGGATTGAGGACATGTACGATAGAACCAAGACTAGGGTGAAGTCAATTTTCCACTCTGAGCATTTCCTAGTCATGATGGGGTTGCACTAGGGATCAACTTTTAGCCTTTTTTTTGCACTAGTTTGGATGAACTAACGCGGCATAACCAAGGTGAGATGTCATAGTGTATGTTTCACAAATAATATAGTATTAATTGATGAGATATGCGGTAGAGTGAATGTTATGCTAGAGGTTTGAAGATAAATTCTGGAATTTAAAAGTTTAGGCTGAGCAGGATCAAAATTGAATACTTGAAGTGTAAGTTCAATGATGTTACACATGGAATCGGCGCGGAAGTAAACCTTAACGCTCAGGTCTTCCCCAAAAGAGAGGATGTTGCGAGTATATCTGGGTTCTTTAATTTAAGGTAATGAGGATATCAATGATAATGTCACCCATTGTGTTGGTACAAGATCATGAAATGGAGGCTCAATCCAAAGTCTTTTGTGATAAGAAGGTACCGCTAAAAACTAAATGTAAGTTCTACAAAGTGGTAATTAGAGTGAATATGTTGTATGAGACAAAGTGTTGCCTAGTCAAGAACTCACATGTTGAAAAGAACAAAGTTGCGGGTGGAAGCACACTGCCATAACATAATGGTAAGGTGCGAAGCTACACTTCAAAGACAGAGTCACTAGATTTCAGCATTTTCATTGCTATATAATATGAGGATGTTGAGATGAATTTGTGGGTATACTAAGAGAGATAATATTAGGAATGAAGATATCATGGACAAGGTAGGAACAACTACCATGGTGAACAAGATGAGAAAAGTGTGACTGAAATAATTTAGACATGTGTAAAGGAGAAGTGTAGATGCTCTAGTAAAGAGGTGTGAGAGGTTGCCAATGGTGAGCATCAAGAGAAGTAGATGTAAGACAAAGAAGTATTGAGGGCATGTAATTAGATATGACATGTTGTATCTTGGGCTTACCGAGGACATGACCCTAGAAAACAGGATTTGGAAGTTGCAGTTAAGGATAAAAGGTTAGCTGGTAATTGAGTGTTCTCTCCCAATTTCCTACAGGATAGGCTTCGTGATCATACTTAGACTTAAATTCTTATCGGTGGTATTAGCATTATAGATATAATTTTTTTGTTCTTCAGATATCCCCGTGTTTTTATGCTTCAATTATTGCATTTTATGTATTCTCTTTTTCAAATTGTTTGGATATGCTTTATTTTAAATTAAGGATCTATCAAAAACAACATATCTTTACGAGGTTGGAGTAAGATCCACACTCTTTATCCTTTTCATAACCCACTTGTGAAATTACAACGGATATGTTGTTACAACAAGTATGTTTTTATAAACTCTACATGGGCAAGTGCAACTCTCCTGATCATACTCTCATATCCATTCGTGCAAAACTTCATATAAATAATTTACCGAATATTTTCATTACCTTCAGAACCTAACACAATAAAAACCTTTTGCTTAGCAAGAAAATATTTTCTTTGAAAAACAGTTACGTCATATCAAATGCACCCTTCTTATCCTATAGTTCTCATCCAGTTTCGGCGCTTTTAAAAACAAACTGCTCTATAAAGCCACAAATCCATCGAGCTTGAAGCCAAAAAGCGTGCAGTGATGCGCACACTTAATTGAAGCAAAACACATAACTGACAAAGAATTAAAATACCAAATATAATCGTTACTATAAGAATTAATTTTGAAATGCTGATATCAATCCAACTCCTCAGAGATAAGATTCAATGAGTTGGTTGCTACTTCTTGAGATAATGTTGCACGTCACTGTTTGAAGCGCACAATTCTCAGAAGTGCATGGCTTTGCCCATCATAAAGCTTTTGGCGCCCCTGGCTTTGCATCGCTTCATGGCTTCAAACAATCAAGGAATGGCTTTTAATTACCTTTCATTGACTGTTTGGTTCTATACCTTGAGTGATCTACCGTAAACGTTGTCTAGCACAAGCACTGCACAACTAGAAGAGTAAATTGCAACACTAAACAAGGGGTCTAGTACTGTGAGACCATAATAAGGTTTATTAAATCATGATATTAAACTAAAAGAGAAAATCCAGAAACAGAGGAATCCCAGACTAGGCTACCCATCTCACCCAGATGCACAAAGAGGGGAAAGTGAGTGACTACAAGCATGTGCATTGCCCAAACACCTAAATCTGCAATCATACAATCGCACTGTATGTTGCAACCTGAACGTAGAGATGATCAGGAAGCAGAGGAAGAAATTATAATGTTTATGATGAGAATGTAAAACTCTATTATGAGAAAATACACAGAGTTGGAACCTGGATGATTTTCTCCATCTTCGTAACTTATAGCCAAGCCAGGTCAGTGTAAGGCTGCCTAAAACCATGGGTAAGTTGTAAAGTTCAAATATGTAGCAGCTCAAGAAGTAAGAAAACATTTTTACTTTGATATATTCAAAAGGAATTACATGCTCAAATATGATATATTACCTCCCACTGACCTACTTCAACAGATGTAGTGATTGATACTCAGTGGGATGGATGATGGATGATGGATGATGGATGATGGATGATGCATAATTGAAGGAGTAGTCATGTCAAAATGGCCGCTCCTTCGCATATATCAGCTTATACCTAATTGCCAGCCTCCTACCTCTCAAATAATGTTTTTGGGAGAAGAGAATTTGTGTTGGATAACAACTTTTAAGGTTGAAAGTATCATTCCTGAACCTTAAAAAAATCCAAAACCCACAACAAAAATTCATTCAGAATACCAAATCAAGCTATTCTTTGACAAACTATTTTGATCGAATTAAGATCATGTATCAGCCACCCGTAAGAATATTTGCATAATTTTCATCCTGAAAGGGAAAAGGAATAAAGGACACTATCCTTGCATCCAGACAAATGGCCTTCCACAACAATATATATTCATTCTGTCTTTTAGAATAAAGGCAAACAAGAAGTGGACAATTGAAGTATAAACAGCATAGGGATATGAAAAGAGAATTTCCAATAATTTGTTAGAAAGCCATATTTACATCTGCAACTATGGATATGAAATCAAAGAACTAAACTTCAGCTTTCTTTATCATAAAAAAATTAAAAACTAAACTTCAGCAGCTATTTCTGAAACCTAATGAAAAACTAGTGCTGGGAAAAAAAGGTTTATTCTTCCTTTTCATGTTTCTTTTACAGATAAGAACTGATTATACCTCCAAATGCAATCATAAAATTTGGAAGCCATCACCTTCAAACTTCCACAAAAAGCAAAGGACATTCGAAGGACAACCACCACCTTTGAAGGATTGCTTTTAACCCTGCAAGGAAAATCAGGTTGTTACAAACATAGTGAGAATACAAGAGATGTAATTTTATTGAACAGTGAACTATACCTTTGGAACATTTTCACAAACTTTATACAAATCGGGAGTTATTGAAGCTAGCCATAAACCAGGGAAGAGCGTCTGCAAAGAAGAAGTAAGAAAACAAATTCAGGTCATTCCATAACCACAAGGCAAAATAGACGGCAGAGAAAGTGATGATAAATTCTCACATCAAGTTGTTTCTGAACAGTCTTTACTCTCTTCTTAGGTTTTCTTGTAGCCTTTGATCCAGTCATAGCATATATATCTTCATCAATCTCTTCTCTGGAGAGGGCTATCGAAAACCTAGGCCTTTTTTCCTTTTTCGGAGGGTTGGATTCATTATTTTCTGGCTTGTTCACATTCATGTGAGGCGATTGAGATTTGTTCTCCTGTAGCACCGATCCACTGGCTCGAAATGGACCTCCATTCACATTCAATGATTTTTGTACAGCCTTTCTGGGTCTCAGATTCCACGTCTTTGGTGCTGTATCTTCAGCAGCTTCCTCGTCTGCAGTAACCTCTTGAGATTCATCACCCTTTTGCTCTTCATGGACTTCCTCGGCCTTGTTTTTCCGAGGGATTTTGAGCAAGATTTTCGATCTACCTTCTTTATTCCCAGCCGCATCCACCTCTACTACTTTATGCTTCTTATCTGATTTCTCACAGATCCCTTTCTTCGTACTTTCAGGTGCTGAAATTCGTGAATGCCTACGATACTCAACAACACTTCTGTCCTTGTCCGATTCAGGAATAGATTCACAGTGCATTGGAGACTGACGCGGCAGCACAGACTCCCTCATCGGAGACTGACGTGGAGGCACGGAATCACGCATGGAAAACTGGCGAAACGCCGTAATGGATTCAGACGTCGGAGACTGGCGAGCCGCAGCAACAAATTCAGACTTCGGAGACCGTCGGGATGCCGCCGCAACAGAATCATGCATCGGAGACCGGCGAGATGCCACAACAGAATCACTCATCGGAGACCGGCGAGACGCCACAACAGAATCACGCATCGGAGACCGGTGATTCGCCACAACCAAATCACGCATCGGAGAGGATGATTCGCGCATGGGAGACTGACGAAACCCCGGAATAGGCTCTCGCATGGGAGACTGACGCGCCGCCATGGATTCACGCATTGGAGAGTGAGATTGTGATTGACGCTGCGGCGAATGATGGCGCGACGGGGAAGATGAATCTGAAGAAAGCTTATTTGATCGGCCGCGCTGGTGATTGTTTGAGTGCTGATTCTTCTTCCATTTCAAGTATGGTAAATCAAAGTTGTGAAGTGGGTTACTAGACTTTGCTGGAACTGTAGAAGTCATAGTACAAACAAGAATATCCAAATCTTTTCTTCAAATCAAACAGAAGAGAACAATAAATAAGCAAGTATATCAAGGCGATTGAGTCCAAAAAAATCTCATTGTGACTGAAATCTAAACATATAAAGCAAGATTGAGTTGTTTTGAATTGCTGAAAAGGTATCTGGGGAAGAGAAAACTTTGAAAGAAACCCTAGACAGAAAGAGAGAGAGGCAATGGATGGCTTGAACAAGTGAAAAAGCAAAGTGTATAGAGGAAGACAGTTTATTTGATTACTATCCTGAATCCGGAGATGCACATGGGAGACTTGACACACTTTTTTTCTATTGCCCATTATAACCCTACTGCCCCCACACCCCCAATTAATCACAAATACCCCTTTTTAGATCATCAATTTGTTTTATTAATCACCATGTGTTTTGACCATAATATTTGGAAAATATATTTTACTTTTTTAAAATTGTGATTTATACTCATAAATTCTAAAAACTATCAAAACTAATTATAATTTTTATATTACAGAGCAAGATAGAATAACAAGATTCATGACTTCTGCAACAAGTTGGATCATGAATCTTTGTTGCAATAATAACAAGTATTGTATATGACACTGGAGCAATGTGGTAGTTCGGAGTTAGTCCAACCATTCCATACATAGTGAAGTAGATGAAACACATGACTTTGTTATCCTGAGTCGGTTGTTCGTCATTTTCTTTAATAATCATATCATCACTTTCATATTTGTCACACCACTTCATTTTTTACAATTGTTAAAGATGTGACGGATATTATTTTTTTTATAAAAAAAATAAAGTAAAGGAAAAATAGTTTATTTTTATTTTTTGAATTGCCACTTGGAATTGAGTTTTTTAGGTGTTCCGAGTCACCTGGTAATTCCAAATTTAAAAGGAAAATATTCTTCTTCTCTTTTTAGTCTATGAAACTAAGATTGAGTAAGGAATTCTATTGACCGGAGGGAAGGTGTGAGGCACCCCGAGTCTCGTGGTTCTAGCACGGTCACTTTATTAACTTATGTTTGGCTAAAAATAATTTTTTGGATAAAAAAATCGTGTTTGATGCTAATCTTTGTTTTAAAAATAAAATGATTGGCCTAGGAGCGTAACCGCACAGAAGACCCTTTTAGGAAAAATACACCAAGAATCGTAACCGAACACATGGTAATATTTAATAAATTTATTTTTTAAAAAAAAAATTAAAAATTAATGAATCAAATTTTATTCAATAATGATACACAAAGTTTAATGAATAAATGAACTTGTTGCAACATATAGACATGAAAATGATTATTTTTTTTTGCAAATTGCTAATTAACGACTTTTAAAATATATATATACATATATATATATATATTAAGTATCACTACTTGACAATCACAACAAAAGAAAAAAAGTATATTTTAAAAAAAAAATAGAACAATGACTATGCCCCTTTTAAAATAAGTAGTGATATACTAAATTCTTTTTTTTTTATTTTTATATATTGATATGATTTCAGCAATGACCACTTTGGTAAAGTTTTCAGTTTTAAACAAAATGGTCATATGCTCTCTTTTGAAAGAAAATTGCAGAATATAGTCAATTTTATCTAATAGTTAAATTACTAACCAAAAGTAGCCGGTTTTGTATTTTGTTTCAATAACCATTTTTCATATATGTATTATAAAAACATAATTTATGAAATGATGAGATTTACATCTTTTGCAAAAATGACCAGATTTACATATTTTGTAAAAATGACCAGATTTATATTTTTTTGCAAAAAATGACCAGTTTTGTGTTCTGTTTTTGCAAAAAACAACCTAATTTTTTTCTTTTTCTTAAAATGACCAGAAACTAAAAAAAAAAGACGTTGAGATTGTTATTTTTTTTCTTTGGCAAAGCATGAGTTATGTATCAACTTCATAATGATAAAAATAGATTAACACCTAGTTTAATAATAGAACACAAATATATAATAACAACAAAACATAATTTAACTAATTTCAATAAAGTTATGTATCAACTTTAATGATAAAGATAGAATTAACACCTAGTTTAATAATAAAACACAAATATACGGATAGTAACGAAGCATAATCATATTAAGTATCATAACATATTTAACTAATTCAAATAAACTAAGCATAATAATTTAATAAAAAATATAAACATGTTTCATTATTTTTTTGAAGTTACATTGCAAATGTAGGGAAATAGATATACCTAAAGAGATGATGAAAAAACAATGATGGAAGCAAAACTTAATTGAACTCCTAAAGACCACCAGCGATGAAATACTTTTTTTTCTTTTAGAAGAGGACTTTTTTTTTCTCTATTCTTATGATTTTTACTCTTCTAATTTTTTGTTCTTGTTCATTTTTGTCCCCTTTGAAATGAAAAAATAATGTGTTTAAATAGGCAGTGAATATTAACACTCATTTTTTTTGAAAACTTAAGACTCAATGCATGCATTAGACTCTTTATCTTCCAAGGTGCCACCCAAGATGGCCAATATAATTTTCTCTTTTTTTTTTCTTTTTATTTTTCCAAGATAATAATTAATTAAAAAGCCTTTTAGATGACCCATTTCTTTTATTCATTAATTGAATAATAGCTAAATTGGTCATCTGAAAATTTAAAATAGACCCAAAATACCCTTTTAGATGACCATTTCTTTTATTCATTAATTGAAGGGAAAATTGAATGAAATAACAAACTATTAATTCAAATTAAATGATATAGCCATAGTTTATTTTAATTGTAATTAGCAGCAAACATCCCTGTTTTTTGCCATATACAATTAGTCATTTTCGGTATAAAATGCGTTTGTGTTTGTATAAAGCGAGAGAAAAGTGTATATACAAATACAAATATATATATTTCGTCCTATACACTTATAATTATATAAATACATATCTTATTATACAAATTACAATGTATAAATAAATTTATAAAAAACTAAACAATTTGTATAAAATTGGATGTTTGTAGCGAATTATACAAATCAAAAGCTCAATAGCAAACATAAAATTTGCTATGGAGCGCAATTATGCAAACTATAGCTATAACATACAAATATGATTTTTATGTTTGCTATATGTGAAAGTTGCTCCTAATTGAATAATAGCTAAATGGGTTATCTGAAAATTTAAAACAGGTCCAAATTTTAGACCCATTTGATCAAGACCCAAAAATCAAAATAAAATCAGATCACTAACACAAAATCCAAACATCTAAACTATTTTGAAGATCAAACACAACAAATAAGGCAGAAAATAAAAATAAAAAATAAAAAATAAAACAAAAATTCAAATAAAATAAAATTCAAGCAAAACTTCAACACGATAAAACTTAAAGAACACTAACAAAAAAATACAAATCCGGCACCAAAACGACTTATAGTGTTTTTTTTAAAAAAAATGTGATAATGACGGATTTGGATAGAGGATGAGAGGGGGGAAAGATTGACATAGATTTTCGGGTGAATGAAGGTCGCCGATTTTTTTTGACGGATTTTGGACATAAAATTTATAACAAAGGATAGACCTTGAAGAGCTCTACACATCTATGTAAAGGGTATAGGATGGGGATGAACGGAACTTCGTAAATCTAAAGAAAAAAGTGAAGATTCATATTTGATTTTTCTTAGATCTACGGAGTTTGGCTCTGGATAAGGATGAATGGTTTGCGGATTTGTGTAGAAAAGGGTCAAAGGAAGAAATGGTAAAATTTTTTGGAGATTTTTCAGGCAAAAAGGGTGGTGGCCGGCAGCTGTGGTGGTCGGCCGGCCGGTGGCAAGTAGAAGCAAAGGGGAAAAGAAAATAAAATCTAATAAAAAAATTTGATTTTTGGAATTTTGTAATTTTTGGTAGGATCCCATAGGAGCCTTTGGATAAAAAATATCATGAATGGTTGAGATTCAATCTTGACCATTTCTATTGGACCGGGTCAAAATTGATTGGGCTGTCAGAATTTGATCTAAATCAATCCAATTCAATCAAAATTGGGTCATTTGGACCAATTAAAAAAAATACAAACAAAGACGAACAACTCAAAATACCAATAAAATATAAGAGAATACATTACTATATATTATAGGAGTAAAATAAACACGTCAAAAATTAGGTGTTCACAGCATGCCCCTCTTTGCTTGGAAACATGAAGAGTTTTCAAGAAAAAAAAGTGAATGAAGTGGCTAATTTTTTATTGTTTCAAACTCCGATGAAGCCATTTTGAAAAAGATGACAGAACCTTGCTTCAGAGGTTGCCTACATATCCTTGGTTAAAAGGAAATCAGGTCAGTGTAGTTCGAGAAACTTTGATAGCCGAAACTATCAGAAATTGTGGTCAAAATATTGCTTCATATTGCTTTCCATCATCTACTGTCTATAGTTACAAAGAAAAGAGCTAGAGAACTATGTCTCTCTATATTATAAGAGTTACAAGATCCCTACTTGATGTTTTTTCTTAGGGTCTTGTCTTGATCTACGAATTGCTCAGTGCGTTATCTCTGAGATTGATCTTCATGCTCTCTTGGCGGCTTGTGAATCATTCTCAGGTGCATGTTTTAACTTGAGTTGGCGGTTGAAACTCAAAATTCAAGATCGCAAAATGAAGAACCCAAAAAGGATGTGTTTCTTTTAAGGAAGAAAAAAAATGAGATTCTTGAACTAGGATGTATAACCCTAGAAAGAAAAGGAGAAATGAGACGTATTGCGCTGAGAGTTTCAAATAAGATGTATTGTCTTTGTGGGTTGACCTAAGATTGGGTGTATCACCCAAAAATGTGAATATGGTGTGTATAACCCATGAATGCTGGTGCGTATTGCCCAAGATATGCATATGGTGCGTATTGCCCATGAATGCTGGTGTGTATTGCCCAGGATATGCATATGGTGTGTATTACCCATGAATAGAGGATTGATACGTCTTGCTTGTGAAAAAGGATTGGTGCGCATTGCACATGAAAGAAGACTAGTGTGTATTGCACATGAATGCAATATCAATGCGTATTGTATGGGATTTGGATTGGTACGTCTTGCTCATGAAAGAAAGGCCGGTACGTTTTGCACGTGAATAAAGGACGAGTGTGTATTTGCATTGAATTCAGATTGGTGCGTATTGCACGGAATTCAGATTGGTGCGTATTGCACATGAATAAAGGACGTGTGCGTATTGCATGGAATTCAGATTGGTGCGTATTGCCCGAAGCTCTCGAATTGAGAGGCAAGAATGCGAATACCATGAGATGAAACAACAAACATGTGAAGACTTTGGAGAACTTCCCTTTTGTGATGTTTCATTTTTGACTTGTAATCCCACATTTTCTTTTGTTCCTGTGTTGAGCAAAAGAAAAAGAAAATTGTCAGTTTAAAGTGGTGGTTGATTTGTAGCCTTGATGCTCCGATGACTAAACCATATTCCTGACCAATTTCTCCGACTCTACTCTAAATCCTTGGTTGAACAACCTTTGAAGCTTCCTCTTTGTCAATTCAAGGGCCTTGATCTTTGGTACTACCAAATATCATGGTGCGACTGATGTCCCAAAGAATAAATTCTCATGTTGAATATTTTTCATGACTTAAAAAGACTATATCGTGTTCCTTTACGAGTTTTCGGTGAAGATCTGAGGTGTTTTTAGTCCTTGCTCGATGGCATGTCAACTCGGATACTCAGCTTTACTTTTTGGGAAACCGCAGTAAGCTTTGCAATCTTTTACCTTATTTTATCAAGAGATTATACCGAAAAGACTAAGAAAAATATCAGACTTAAGAGTGTGAAAGATTTGATCAAGAAACACTATAAACTTAAGGAAGGGCATTCCTTTTTGAAGAAAAATGAGAAAGAGAACTTATCTGGAGACATATGTCGACTTTGAGTGAACCATGACATGCACTTTAGACTTGACCCCTGATCCGTTTGACTTGTCTAGTTCTCAAAATCTGAATCATTATCAATTTAAAACTGATCTATGTATCCTTCATACAGAGGTTTTGAGAAATGGTCACCTTTACATATTTCTTCCAGTTAGTCATTCTCATGATGTGAAATGGTCACACTTCCTTAATAAGATATGGACCTTGCCAATTTGGGGCAAACTTTCCCTTGGCTCTTTCTTGGTGAAGGATAATGCACTTTAAGACCAGTTGACCTACTTCAATGTGTCTTGGGTGCACCTTTTTGTTGTATGCATGAGCCATCCTTTGCTGATACAACTAACCAAACCAAAC
The DNA here is from genome assembly GCF_900185275.1 of Solanum verrucosum. Lineage (NCBI taxonomy): Eukaryota > Viridiplantae > Streptophyta > Magnoliopsida > Solanales > Solanaceae > Solanum > Solanum verrucosum. The sequence continues at coordinate 1,265,845 of NW_026020058.1, forward strand.
GGCTGTCAATCGTTTCTCATCTATCAATGTGAGCTGCTCTAGTCGGGTTTTGACCCATTCAGTATCTTCAATTTCAGCCTCGACAATAATTCGAAGAGATGGAATTTCGATGTCCGCTGGTATCACAGCCTCAGTGCCATACACCATCAAATAAGTAGTTGTGCCAATCGAGGTACGCACTACTGTGCGGTATCCCAAAAGTGCAAAAGGTAGCTTCTCATGCCATTGTCTGGTGCCTTGAACCATCCTCCTGAGAATCTTTTTGATAATCTTGTTGGCAGCCTCCACAACTCCGTTGGCTTTTGGTCGGTATGGAGTAGAATTGTGATGCACAATTTTGAACTGCTCACATACTTCTTTCATCAAATTGCTATTAAGGTTTGCATCATTATCTGTTATGATAGCTCTTGGGATACCAAATCGACAAATGATGTTCGAATGGACAAAATCCACGATCGCTTTCTTAGTGACTGCTTTGAAAGTGATCGCCTCCACCCATTTGGTAAAGTAATCGATTGCGACAAAAATGAATCGATGTCCATTAGAAACTTTTGGCTCAATTGGTCCGATGACATCCATTCCCCATGCAACAAAGGGCCAAGGAGCGGCCATAGGGTGCAACTCTGAAGGAGATGAATGAATGAGATCACCATGAATTTCACACTGATGACATTTTTTCACAAAGCGAAAGCAATCCCGTTCCATGGTAAGCCAGTAATATCCTGCTCGGAGTATTTTTTTTCGCTAGGACATATCTATTCATATGTGGTCCACATACCCCAACATGTACTTCATTCATGATCTTCTCGGCTTCTTCAAAATCCACACATCTCATAAGTTTAGATCCGGGGTTTGTTTATATAAAACTTCCACGTTTAAAAAGAAACCACTTGCTAGACGTCTCATAGTTCTTTTTTGGCTTCCATTGGCATGTTCGGGACATTTTCCTATTTGCAAGAAATTCTTGATGTCTAGGTACCACGACTCACCATCTGATTCTGCTTCCATAGTGTTACAATAGCCACGTTGGTCCCGAAGTTGAATCTCCAAGGGAGTAATGCAAGTGTTTCCAGGATATGGAAACATTGAGGCTAAAGTAGCCAAGGCATATGTCAATTCATTATGAAATCTGGGGATGTATCTAAACTCGATGGACCTAAACCTTTTGCTAAGATCTTCCACACATTGTTTGTATGGAAGAAGCTTGAGGTCTCGAGTTTTCCATCCGCCTGGAGCTTGCCAAATAAGCAAATGAGAATTTCCTAACACAATCAATTCTTGCACACCCAAATCTATTTCCATATTTAGACCCATGATGCAAGCTTCATACTCTGTTGTGTTATTTGTATAGAAGAAACGAAGTTGAGCCGTTGTAGGGTAATGCTTCCCTGTGGGCGATATGAGAATTGCCCCAATCCCTGTGCCATTTTTGTTGATTGCTCCATCAAAGTATAATTGCCAGTCCTGATTTTCATTTGGATCCACTTCTTCAATTGAGTTAATCTCTTCATTTGGAAAATAAGTATCCAATGGTTCGTAGTCACCATCGATTGGATTCTATGCCAAGTGGTCTGCCAAATCTTGATCTTTCATTGCAGTTCAAGTGACATATATAATGTCAAATTCAGTGAGCAAGATTTGCCATTTTGCGAGTCTGCCAATTGGCATTGGCTTCTGAAAGATGTACTTCAAAGGATCCATCTTATATATGAGGTAAGTTGTGTAGGACAAAAGGTAATGCCTTAACTTTTGAGCTACCCAAGTTAGGGTGCAACATGTCCTTTCTAAGAAGGTGTACTTGACCTCATAAATAGTGAATTTGTTGCTCAAGTAGTAGATAGCTTGCTCTTTCCTGCCTCTAGAATCATGTTGACCGATAACACACCTAAAGGAATTATCTATCACTGAAATATATAGAAAGAGAGGCCTATCGGGTTCAGACGGGACCAATATGGGAGGGTAGGACAAATACTCCTTGATTTTTTTCAAAAGCTTGTTGACAATCCTCAGTCCATCTGACAGCAACATCTTTTTTCAAAAGTTTGAAAATGGGCTCACAAGTGGTTGTGAGTTGAGCAATAAACCTGCTGATGTAGTTCAACCTCACAAGTAGACTCATGACTTCGGTCTTATTTTTTGGGGGTGACAAATATCGAATGACTTTTATTTTGGAAGGTTCCAATTCGATTTCCCTTCTACAAACAATAAAACCCAGAAGTTTTCCAGATGGAACTCTAAATGAACATTTTGCTGGATTAAGCTTGAGATCATATCTCCGCACTCTTTTAAAGAATTTTCTCAGATCTTACGCATGGTCAACTTGTGTTTTAGTCTTGATGATTACGCCATCGACATATACTTCAATTTATTTATGCATCATATCATGAAACATGGTGGTCATAGCCCTCATGTAAGTTGCCCCAGCATTTTAAAGACCAAATGGCATGACCCTGTAGCAATAAGTCCCCCATGGAGTGGTGAAATCAGTTTTCTCAGCGTCCTCTTCATCCATCAAGATTTGATGATACCCCGCATAACAATCCACAAAAGATTGAATTTCGTGTTTGGCACAATTATCAACTAGAATGTGGATATTGGGCAAGGGAAATTTGTCTTTTGGACTAGCTTTGTTCAAATCCCGATAGTCAACACATACTCTTGTCTTTCCATCCTTTTTAGGCACAGGAACAACATTTGCCAACCAAGTAGTGCAACGAATGGTTTGGATGACATTTGCATTTAGTTGTTTCATGATTTCTTCCTTGATTTTTTCCCTCACGTCCGGTTTGAATTTTCTTCTTTTCTATTGGACGAGTGGAAAATCAGGATGAGTAGGCAACTTATGGACCACTAAATCAACACTCAAACCTGGAATGTCATCATAGGACCAAGCAAACACATCTTTGTATTAAAAAAAAAGTTGTATTATGGCATCCCTAATTTCCTTCTTGACATGAAAAGTTATTTTTATTTCTTTGAATTCCTCATTACTTCCCAAATTGATTGCCTTGGTTTCCCTAAGATTAGGCTTAGGTTTGTGCTCAAACTATTCCAATTCCCTATTAATTTCCCTGAAAGCCTCTTCTTCATCATATTCAACCTCTTGACTTGGTGATTCAAGAATAAACAACTTTTTGAGATTTGGGAGTGAATTATGCATGCATATCATGTTATCAAAGCTGACATTTACAAAACTGAAAAATGGAGAATAAGAATTAGGGGAGGGGAACAGACAAAATTTTACTACGAAACTGGAATTTTATTTCATTGAAATTAAAAAAGGATAGAAGGGTTGACATTAATACAAAACACTTTCAAATTTTCAGATCACAACCCTGACAAAAACAAAATACAAAAGAGTAGCAAAACAAACTACCAAGACTCCTTCCTTATGGGGAAATGAGTGGCTTCCCAATTGTTAGCTCAACACCTGATCCCACGAGCTGCACATCGGCATGACTTGTACCTTCACCAACTTGGACCATGTTTACTTCACAAAACAACTGACTGAGATCTTGAATAACTTCTTCAATGTCTTCATGAGTAAATGAAGCTTCCATTTCTGGACCCTGAGGCTTGATAAAGGAATGAGAAATATGGGGAATCGGTTGTGGCAGTGCCCAATCAGTGCTTTTGTGGTTCTTAGCCTTATCTCCATTTCTCTTGCTTTGTTTGTATCCGAGGCTAGTGGTGCCTTGGTTTCCTAAAAGAGTAATGGGATCCACAATTCCTTGAGAACATAGTCCCAAAACTTTACTAGGCTGATAACCATATTTGAGCATCGTCATTGCTACCATTGAAGAGAAAGAAGAGAGACATGGTTGGATGATGAGGTCTCCTTCTTTAAAGCGATCAACTGATACAGCCTCAAAAGACTGGTAAACAACGGAATTGATGAGTCCATAATTTGGACTCATTTAGGGCTTGATTTTAATAGAATCAGTGTCCTTAAATGTTCATTTTGTCTCAATAACTGATGTAAATACTTGAATTTCTGACATTTGAACTTAGGGACAAAGCATGGACAGTTTGGAGCAAAAAGGAACAAGGCAGCTGAAAGAACGAAGAAGAGAAGGCCTGAAGATCGCCCAAACCATTGGGTGAGTCGCCGAATGGCCATGGTCTCGCCTAAATGTTCTATTATGCCAAGCCTTGGAAGAGATGATCATGTTGGCGATAGAATAGAGCATTCAGCGGTTCGCCGAACATCCATGATACCGCCCAAAGTTACAGAATGCCGGAGCTAAATTCAGGTTAATTTCGATGAGGAGCAGATCCTGTTGGCGTGTCGTCGATCTATTCGTCGAAGGACAATCAAGTCACCAAAGATTGCTGAAGAAGATCTGAACACACGCTGATGAGAGAAATAATATACAAAAGGCGATTCGTGGAAGTGTTTGGTGATCCCAATCTGGATCAACTAAAGTTACAGTAGCTGAACCAAGATAGAGTGAAAAATCAAGGCGAGATAAAGAACAATCGGTGCGTCACCGACCTATAGGCGACATCCGACTAACCTCTCCCAATGGTCTGTAATAGTCACACATTAGACTTATTTAAATTGATTTTTGGAAAGGAGAGTGGATATTCATTCACGTGGGAACAAACCAATTAGAACGAGGATACCACCAAAGGCTCTAGAGAGGGATTTTTATCTTAATATTCTTAGAGAGTTTGTAATCAAGAAGATTTTTAGCTGATTTCTTCATAAAAATTCTCATTTCTGTATTCACTTATGGGAAGAAGAATGGTTGTTAATTTTTCTACTTTTGATATGAGTGGCTAAAACCCTTCTCTTGGGGTTTTGACTATGAAGCCAATTATTGAAGTTTTTCTAAGTGGGTATTGTTGAAATGCAAATAGGGAGGTTAATTTGAAGTGGGTCTGAATTGTTACTGCGTTTTGAAGTTGTTTTGCATATTTAGTGTAATTAATTCCTCGTTGTGAGCTTGCTCGAGAGAGAAGCAGAGAACCAAAGTAGCAATCTTAGCATCCTTAGTAGTGGGTTACCCAGATTTCAGCTTAAAGAGTGAAATCTGAGATCTATCCTTTGTATCCAGCTCGAGAGAGTGGATTTGATGAGGACAAAGGGCAGGGCATCTTTCGATTAGTGATGAAGTTAGAGAGAATTCATCATAGAAAAGGTAATTGTTCGAGATAAAGTTATCTTATATATGGCCCGACCTACGCACAACAAAATAACCTATTGTTAGTATCAACATTCACCCTCTAAAGTAAAATTTGACAATTGGCTGGTCAATTCCCCAAGTTCTACTCTAGTATTTGTTCAATTCGTGTTTATTCGTGAAGTTGGATCAAAATTTGCTAAATATAACCATAACCTTGAAGGCATAACAAGTATAACATTGAAGAAATTGTGTCAAAGTTTCATTTTCAAATTTGAAGGAAAAACTACTCCATCGGGACTCGACCCTAATCCTTGGTTGGGTCATATTACTATTAAATGATCGCTGATGCTTAGTATTGGATGAAGTATCTTTGATAGCATTTATCAAAATGGCGCCGCTGCTGGGGAGTAGCGTTACTTAGAATTCTTTATTTGAAGGTTTGTCACTCTCAAATTTGTTGTCTGTAGTTGAATTGGTTTTGGTTGCGTTGTGTAAGTGTTGGCTGGACCACATAGAAGTGGACATGAGTAAGGAAGAGATGAATGACAATCAAGGAGGTCATCGAGACGGTATAGACGACATTAATAGTGTCTACAACCCGAATCAATCGGGTGGAATAGGTGCAATTTGTATCCCACAAACTGATGGGAATGCGATGTTTGAAGTCACTAGCACAACTCTGCACCTTCTCAAAATGAGAGGACTATATGAAGGACTAGATCACGAAGACCCACACAAGCATGTGAGAAACTTCACAGTGGTGTGCAACCCTTTTTCATTCAAAGTGTGTTGCAAGAGTCAATTTGGCTGCGATTATTCCCTTTGTCTTTAAATGGAGAAGCTAATAAGTGGTTAACTGAGTTACCAAACGATTCCATCACATCATGGGAGGAGTTAGTTGTAGCATTTAACACAAGATTCTTTCCTCCATCAAAGATGATGAAACTTAGAGATGAAATTCAAGGTTTCAAGCGACGGGAGGGGGAACCGCTCCATGAAACATGGGTGAGATTCAAGAAGCTCCTACTTAAATGCCCAACTTATGGGTTGCCAAATGATATGTTACTTCTATATTTATACTGGAACCTCGATTCGGTTAATAAAGGAGTGGATGATCAGTTGGTACGAGGAGGAATAATATTGCAATTGTTTGAAGTAGCCTCATTTCTTCTAGATGACATTACTAGAATAAACCAAGCGTGGTACACCAAAGACGATCAAGTCTCTCCATTTCATTTTAAATTAACACAAGAGCAAATGGACAAAGAGAAAGAGAGGGATAAAAACATCAAGAAGATGTTGACCCAAATGGAAGTTCTATAGGAACACATGAAGGGAACTTATGGAGTGTTCAGAGTTGAGGAGGGTTCATCCTCAAGCTATTCAAAGCCTGGGGAGAATCAAGGTTGGAACTCCATAAGAAGTGAGGAGGGTTTCTACCCACGCTATTTACAGTGAGATGGAAATCAAGGTTGGAACCATCATAAGGAAGTTGAGCAAAGGAGATGCCACCAGGATTTTTTCGAGAAAAATGAGTATTGGAGAAGAGAGGATGAATATGAAGAAAACCACACCCACCTAAGTGAGAGCCCAAAATCAAGGAGAGCTGCAAGTAGTCCCCGCGTGAATGATTTGCTTTCATGCATTCTTGATAAAGTTGAAGGCTCGGATGATTTATCGAAAGGGATGAAATCGACTTCTCATCCTTGAACAATAAAGTAAACTCGTACGTAGATGCAATCAAAGTCCTTAAAGGTCAATTGAGTTTACTTTCAATACAATTGAAACAAAAAATGGTGTCAGATGATGAAGATAAAGGACTGTCCGTTGTCACTCGGAGCGAAAAAGAAGTAAAAGCTGATGTGATGGGTAACGAAGAAGAGCACACGCGGAATGAAGGCAAAGATATAGAGGAAGAAGAGATAACCATTCCTCAAGATGTTACAAAGGAGTCGCAAAGTGAGGAGGAAAAGCACAAGCCATGCCTAAAAGCCAAGTAACCTTTACCTAAAATATCTCATCCATTTCCTCAATGCCTAAAGAAAAAGAATGCAGGATGAGAAGTTTAAGAAGTTTCTATCGGTATTCAATACCTTATCGATTAATCTCCCTCTAGTTGAAGCATTGTTGGAAATGCCGGGTTACGCCAAATTCATGAATGAGTTAGTCACCAAAAAAAGAAGCTTGGATTTTGAGACGATTAAAGTCTCTCACAGTTGTAGTACAATTGTGACGAAGAAGCTGATCGAAAAGAAAAATGATCCTGGAGCATTCACTATCCCATGTACTATAAGCATGCTAATGTTTGCAAAATCCTTATGCGATTTGGGAGCAAGTATTAATCTAATGCCTTATGCTATTATAAACAACTCGTGTTGGGTGAACTGCAGGCTACAACTATGAGACTCTTGATGGCTGACAGATCGATCAAACATCCGGTGGGAATACTTTATGACATTTTGGTTAAGGTTGATCGATTCATTTTTCCGGCCGATTTTGTCATACTCGACTGTGACATAGATGCCAAAATTCCTATTATCTTAGGGAGGCCATTCTTGGCAACTGGGAGAGTGTTGGTGGATGTTGAGAGTGGGGAGCTGAAAATTCGGGTTAATGAAGATGAAGTCACCTTTGATATGTACAAATCAATGAAACACCCGAGTGACATCCATGTAATTTCAACTGATGATATGGTTGATGAGGCAGTGGCTAGTGTGAGCCATTTGATGTGCAGCAAAGAACCACTTGAGGTTGTTTTAGCTAACGATGAATAGTTTGAGGTTCAAGGCCATGATGAAGTGGTAGCCGTATTTTCGAGCATGGAGGGATTTACAAAGACTCCAATTAAATTGGACATCAACTTAAAAAACCAAGAGATCCCTCCCGCCAAACTATCAACCGAAGAACCACCAAATCTCGAGATGAAGGTACTACCCTCTCACCTCCGGTATGCTTTCTTAGGTGCAAATAACACATTGCCGGTGATTATTTCAGCTGATTAGCTTGATTGGCAAGTAAAAATGCTCCTTGAAGTACTGAAAAGGCATATAAATGGCATCGGTTGGACTATTGCTGATATAGTGGGAATTCCTCCTGGCATATGTACTCACAAAATTCAGCTTGATAGCGATTGTAAACCGAGTGTAGAACATCAGCAAAGATTAAACCCACCAATGCAAGAAGTGGTGAAAAAGGAAATAATAAAGTGGTTGGACGCATGAGTGATCTACCCTATTGCAGATAGCAAATGGGTCAGTCCGGTGCAATGTGTAACGAAAAAGGGAGGAGTCATGGTTGTCCCTAATGACAAGGGGGAGCTTGTATCTATGCGACCGGTGATAGGTTGGAGAGTTTGCATGGACTATCGAAAGCTGAATTTATGTACTGAAAAGGATCATTTCCCCATGCCCTTTATGGATCAAATGCTCGACCTTTACCTGCCCATATGGTACTTTTGCCTTCAAATGAATACCATTCGGATTGTGTAATGCCCCGGCTACGTTCTAACGTTGCATGCTATCCATCTTTGCAGACATGGTGGAAGACTCGATGGAAGTATTTATGGATGATTTCTCAGTTGTGGGTGACACATTTGCAGAATGCTTAGAGCACTTAGGACAAGTTCTCCAAAGATGTGTTGAGACCAATTTAGTCCTAAATTGGGAAAAGTGTCATTTCATGCTTAAGGAAGGAATTGTGCTTGGTCATAAAGTATCACAAAATGGGCTGGAGGTAGACAAAGCAAAAGTTGGAAGTAATCAAGAAATTACCGCCACCGATTTCAGTAAAAGGGGTTCAGAGTTTTTTGGGACATGCCGGATTTTATAGGAGGTTCATCAAAGACTTCTCAAAGATTGCACTTCCTCTATGCAAACTTTTGGAAAAAGTGGTGAAATTCCACTTTGATGATGCTTGTATGGTAGCTTTCAAATGCCTGAAAGAAAAACTGATCTTTACTCCAATCATCATTAGCCCTGATTGGTCAGAGCCATTTGAAGTAATGTGTGATGCAAGTGGCATGGCATTAGGTGTAGTGTTGGGACATAAACGAAATAAACTTTTTCATCCCATTTACTATGTAAGCAAAACTTTAAATAGTGCTCAATGTAACTACACAGTTACCGAACAAGAGTTACTTGCAATGGTTTATACGTTTGAGAAGTTTCACGCATACTTGCTAAGAACAAAAGCGATTATTCACACTGATCATGCTGCATTGCATTATCTAATGGCAAAGAAAGACGCCAAACCGAGATTGATAAGGTGGGTGCTTTTATTGCAAGAATTCAACTTTGAGGTCAAAGATATAAGAGGTTGTGAAAATCAGGTGGCTGATCACTTGTCAAGATTGGAAGGCAGGGAGAATGACGACCTGGAGATCAACATAAATGATATTTTTCCCGATGAACAGGTATTTGCGGTAACCCTCACACAACCCCCTTGGTATGCTGATTTTTCAAATTATTTGGTGTGTGGAGTAGTGCCAGACGAACTGAACTTCTACCAACAAAAGAGGTTCTTGTTCGATGCTAAGAAATATTTGTGGGATGAACAATATTTATTCAGAGATGTGCTGACCATATAATTAGAAGATGTATTCCAGAAGAAGAAGCTATTGAGATCCTACATGCTTGTCACGCTTCGCCGGTTGGAGGTCATCACAGTGGTGTACGAACAACAACTAAAGTTCTGCAAAGTGGGTAATACTAGCCGTCTCTATACAAAGATGCTCATGAGTTTGTCAAGAAGTGCATGCAATGTCAAAATCAAGGTGGAGTGTCCAAAAGGCACGAGTTACCTCTGACACCAATTTTGGAAGTGGAACTATTTGATGTATGGGGAATCAATTTTATGGGTCCATTTGTGAGCTCATTTGGCTATAAATATATCTTGGTGGTTGTGGATTATGTTTTCAAATGGGTAGAGGTTGTAGCTCATCCAAACAACGAAGGAAAAAGTGTTGTTCAATTCTTGAAGTGCTACATTTTTGCAAGGTTTGGGACTCCGCGAGCCATTATTAGCGATGGAGGATCACACTTTTGCAATAAATGGTTCTCAGCTGCATTGAGTAAGTATGGGGTGAAACACAAAGTAGCAACACTGTATCATCCCCAAATAAGTGGTCAAGTTGAAGTGTCAAACCAGGAGATCAAAAGCATTTTGGCTAAGACAGTGAATGCAAATATGACTGATTGGTCTCGAAAGTTAGATGACGCACTATGGGCGTATCGCACCACATACAAAACTCCTATTGGGATGTCCCCGTATCAACTAGTTTTTGGTAAATCTTGCCATCTACCCGTTGAGTTGGAACACAAAGCGTTATGGGAATTGAAAGCTTAAAATCTGGATTGGACAAAGACCTCGAGGGAGAGAGTTTATAAGTTAAACGAATTGGATGAATTTAGATTCAGAGCTTATGAAAGTTCATCCCTGTACAAGGAAACGATAAAGAAATAACATGATGCTAAAATTCTTAAGAGGGAGTTTAGAGTGGGAGACTGGGTGTTACTATACAATTCTCGACTTAGACTCTTTCCAGGAAAGCTCATGTCCAAATGGTTAGGACCATTTAGAGTGACAAGAGTATTCACCAATGGTGCCATAGAAGTTAAGGGTCAAGAGGGACCTGCATTTAAGGTGAATGGGCAACGCTTAAAATTATACTTTGGAGAATGCCAAGAGATTTCTTTGATTGAGGTGGTGTACCTGGAAGATGCTTGAGAACATTTCCACGTCGTGCCACGACGTTAAATAAGGCGCTTCTTGGGAGGAAACCCAAGTGTTAGTGTTTTAAATAATGTGTGTATTGATTTTACAGGAGTAGGGATCATGAGCGAGACAAAAGTCTTCTTGGCGAGTCGCCGAACTATTTCGGTGAGCACGACTTGGTTCGCCTTATGGATATAAAAAATGAGACTGAGACTCGGGAACATTCAGCGGGATACCTTCACCAGTTGTTGTCTCGCCGATGTGTTTAGGTGACCCGATTTTCCTCGCCCTTTCTAATCAAAGCGGACAATGTTCCTCAAGGATCGACCAACGATGCTTTCAGTTCATTATGCGGATCACCGAGGTGTTCGGCGATCCACTACATCTTTGCCAATCTGCCTTCTCTGGGAGTGCAATATACTGGAACTAAGGGAGATCCGAAGAACATTCGGTGCATTGCCAAACCACTCCGCGACCATTACACTCCATCGCCATCTGGGCATTTAGTGAAGATTTCTCGTTACCCTGCTTTACTTATTAACACACTAATTTGCTTTCATTTCTTGATACTTTTTATTATTCATATGTCATGTTAAATTTTGGTAATTGTCCGCTCTCTAACCACATTGAGGACAATGTGAACTATTTTTGTTGAGGGTGTGGAGGCCTACTCATGAACCTCAACGAACCTCCTTATGAACCTCATCGAATCTCCTTCTTGTTTCAAACCCCATACTTGGGTTGAAAGAGGCTTTTCTTTTGCAAATTTGAGTATCTGTTTTGATCAATACTGATGACTTGAATAGTGCTCATAATTGAACAAGCATGAATGTGTGGTTACGATGAGGACAAATGAAGTTGCATAGACAATATGTGAACTCTTTGCATCTCGTTGTGACTAGCCAATTATCGAATCAAGTCTCTTGTGCTAAGCATTGCACACTAGCGAGAGTGTGGAGTCTTGTTTGACTTAGTGTAAATGCCTTGTGTGATAAGCTTATCGTGAACCATGCATGATGACACCTAGAATTTGCCCCGTTGGTTCGGTTGTTTTAGGGATGTGAACTCTTGAAATGATCTTAGACAACTTTAAAGAGTGTGAACCAACTTGACATATACCTCTTTTGTGGCCTACTCTGTGAGTGTGTGAACCTCTTTTGAACACCTTTTGAGCCTTAACCTTTTCTTGGAAAAAGCTTGATAAAAACATGACCTTTCTTGACCCATTACCCATAATCCTCATGATTTGTGGTTTGTTTGAATAACCAACTTAGGTGTGTGGTAAAAGGAGAAGAAACATCAAGGAGTAGTGCAAGAAAATCCCTTCTACCCATGGTATTGATAAAAAGAAAAATGGAACCCCTCTGGAAAAAAAAGGGTTTTCACTGATCCATGGAAAGTGAATAATGAGATGACTTGTAAGCACGAATGAAAATGATGAAGAAAAGGAAAGGGAAGTGTTGTTCACACCACATTTCATGAGGACTATAGCCATTTAGCCTAAATAACCATACCTTTGCACTTAGCACCATTACAAGCCTTGAAAATACCTTTGTGATCTTGAGTGAGCTGAACCAAGTATCGATTGGAAAATACAGACAAACCTATGGGTGAAATAATGTATTGTGTTCATCTTTGTGAGTGTGAGCGTTGCATTTGATTTCGAAGCTTTAAATTGTGAACCATTGTGTGAATATGGAATCATTCTTTGTGTGAGGGCATTTGAACACTTTAGTTGAGCTTGAACTTGGATTTGAAGCAAGTATTGTGAGCTTGGGATTCTTTGATATTGGTGAGTCACAACTTGAAACTTTGAGTGCAGATTTGTTCCTTGCATAAGTAAGTTGAATCTTTTTGTGTGTATTCATGGTTGAGTCTTGTGTAGCACTGTTTGAGGCATCCTTTTTGAACTGCCAAACTTGAGTTTTACTTGAGGACACTCAAAAGTTTAAGTTTGGGGTGTTGATGAGTCCATAATTTGGACTCATTTAGGGCTTGATTTTAATAGAATCAGTGTCCTTAAATGTGCATTTTGTCTCAATAACTGATGTAAATACTTGAATTTCAGACATTTGAACTTAGTGACTAAGCATGGACAATATGGAGCAAAAAGGAACAAGGCAGCTGAAAGAATGAATAAGAGAAGGCTTGAAGATCGCCCAAACCATTGGGCGAGTCGCCAAATGGACATGGTCTCGCCTAAATGTTCTATTGTGCCAAGCCATGGAATAGATGATCACGTTGGCGATAGAAAAGAGCATTCGGCAGTTCGCCAAATAGCTATGATACCTCCCAAAGTTACAGAATGCCGGAGCTAAACTCATGTTAATTTCGGCGAGCAACAGATCCAGTTGGCGTGTCGCCGATCTATTCGATGAAGGAAAATCAGGTCGCTAAAGATCCAGTTGGCGTGATGCCGATCCTAGTTACATGTGTCTGCATCATAAGACGATGCATGCAAACTAGCATCAGTACATTGAATGTACGAGTATGCAAGTTGGAATGCTAAACACAACTTAAGCTTGAAAGGAAATTTGAAAGAAACACTTACCATGACTCTTCTCAACTCATGAATACTTATATCAAAATAAAGCAATGAAACACATGCAATAAATGAAAAGCTTTGTAAAACAGTAAAAGCAACTTAGTTTGTTAAAGAAAATGCAATAACAAACTCAACTTTACTCATATAATAAAGTAATATAGTTTCTGTGGTAGTTTCTCTAACCAACAACCACCACTATGAGCCTAAGTGGTGATACAACGTCTTGCCCACACTGCCAGAACTATCCTATACTTTGCCATCATATAGAACGCTTAACTTAGTGGATCCACCAACTTATGCTAAAAGCATCTTAAGGAGTCTTCTAAAAAGTATGATCCTTTATTACCCATGATGACTAAATGGTTTATGGAAACTTGAGTTAATATGAACTCGTATCCCCATATCGGTGCTCAATACTACTCCCAAAATGTACTTAGCTCATATGTTTTAAAAACAATCTTCTTTCTTTGGTTTGATATAATTACTCAAAACTTAGCTTAAAAGCTCTCTTGGAATCGATGTTCCCTTTTCTTGCTCAAATGTGAAAACATTTATAAAATCTTTGGGAATACTTAATTCCCTTACAAGTTTTTGAGAAATGAACTCAACTCTTTACTCTTTGCTTAACTTGAAACTTAAGTATTAAAACAAAGTTAAAACATTCGTTAAAGACTTTTGAAAACTTATTAAACTTTGCTTTGACTTGCTTCTTAACTTCTAGACTTGACTCTTAACTTCTCTTGACTTTGATCCTTCAATTAAATTATGGATTCAAGGTTCATGATCTCATGCTTATGGATGATTTCATGATACTTAGATGTACCTTAGAGTGTTGGAATCAACTAGAAAACATAGGTACATTGCTAAGGAACTAGTATGAAAAGATGGGGGAAGAATGGGAAGAATTGGCGTCCCTGGCGCTCTGAGAGGTGCGGGGCGCCAGCCCTTGAGATTCAAAGACCAAGCTGGGGAAATCTGGCTGGTGTGGTGCCCCAGAGCTCAACATTTAGAGACCCCTTTTTGGGGCTCTGAGATGCGCGACGCGCCAAGACCCTCCCCTGGTGTTCCCCGACTTTTCTTCTTCGTTTTTCAACTCTAAACCCTCCCAATCAACTTAGTTCTTTCCCCAAACACTTAGAATCGATTATATACTCAATATATACCAGATTCAACTTGAAATTACACCTGAAAACATGTATTAAACATCAAGCAAACATCAACAACACAACCCACAAGAATTCAAACGAATTTCATCAAGAACTCAAAGGATTTACTTTCAAATCAATATAACCTTGCTGAATTGAATCATGTTTGTCGCGTGGGTGAACTAACCCAACGCTATGTGATCTCACATACCTTTTTAGGTTTCACCCCCGACGAAATCCACAAGCTATCCTTGACGAGATCGACGAATCTTGAACGTTCTTCTCCTTTCTCCTCTTTTCTCCAAGCCCTAGCGTGAAATTCACTTTTCTAAAACTGACTAAAAATGAATTTACCCCAATTAAATTCCTAAAAACGAATTAGAATAATTAGGTAAGGAAAAGACTAAATTACACTTTCGAAATCCGGATTAGACTTTCCTTAATCCAACAACCTAATTTCCAAAGGGCATAACTTACTCATACGAACTCGAAATCACGCAAACTCGATGGCGTTGGAAAGATCATTCCAAGATATTTACAACCATATCTGTAAGTACACCTAACTCATCCTGAGCTAGGATTTATGTTCATTTGAATTTGACCAAAAACTCAACTTTTCCTAACTTAAACAAATTTCCAGATTTTCATTCTTTCCAAAAAATGACTATTTCCAATTATTAGCTTCTTCCTAGTTATTTCATATTGCGAGATGTTACAATATCTCCCCCTTGGGAACATTCATCCTCGAATGAGATTACTCTTACTAGGCTAAGGGTGTAACATCAAGTTCAAACACCCAACAAGCAATTGCAAACAAACAACATGCTCACTCATAAGTTAAAGAGTACTAAGAAGAGAATTAGTACCTTGCTCTGAATTTTCTCCGGACTCAAAGAGATGTGGATATCTTTTCTTCATATCCTCTTCAGCTTCCCAAGTAGCTTCCTCAACAAATTGGTTCCTCCAAAGGACTTTGACTGATGTTACTTCCTTAGTCTTCAACTTGCGAACTTGGCGATCTAGAATTTGAACAGGAATCTCCTCATACGATAAGCTGTCCTTGATCCCAATATCTTCAGTTGGTATGATCAATGAAGGATCGCCCATGCACTTCTTCAACATGGAAACGTGAAATACCAGATGAACCGTTGCTAACTCTTGCGGTAGCTCCAACTCATAAGCTACCTTGCCAATCCTCTTGGAAATTCTATAAGGACCAACATACCGGGGACTAAGTTTCCCCTTCTTACCAAACCACATCACACCCTTCATGGGTGAAACTTTTAAGTATACCCAATCATCAACTTCAAACTCTAACTCTCTTCACTTAACATCAATGTAGGATTTCTGACGACTCTGCGCCATTTTCAACCTCTCTTGAATCACTTTCACCTTCTCCATAGCTTGATGAACTAAATCTGGTCCTATCAACCCAGCTTCACCAACTTTAAACCATCCAATCGGAGATCTGCACCTTCTCCAATAAAGAGCTTCATATGAAGCCATTTGGATGCTAGAGTGGCAACTATTGTTGTAAGCAAACTCAATAAGAGGTAGGTGATCATCCCAATTACCCTTGAAATAAATCACACAACCCTTCAACATATCCTACAAGGTCTGAATAGTGCGCTCTGCTTGACCATATGTTTGAGGATGAAAAACAGTACTCAAGTTCACCTTCGAACCCAAGCCTTTCTGAAATGACTTCCAAAACTGTGCAGTAAATTGCGCACCTTTGTCTGAAATAATGGAGATTGTAACCCCATAAAATCTTACCACCTCTTGAAGATACAACTTAGCATAGTTTTCTGCCGAATGAGTAGTCTTTATCGGCAAAAAGTGGGATGATTTTGTCATTCTGTCGACAATCATCCAAATAGAATCATGCTACCTGTGAGACCTCGGTAAACCTGTGATGAAGTCCATATTAATCATTTCCCACTTCCATTCCGGAAGTTTTATATTCTGGGCCAAACCACCGGGCCTTTGGTGCTCTACTTTAACTTGTTGGCAATTTGGACACTTAGCAACAAACTCTGCAATGCCCTTCTTTATACTATTCCACCAATACACCTCTCTCAAATCATAATACATCTTTGTGGAGCCCAAATGAATAGAGTATCTGGAGCTATGAGCCTCCTTCATGATCCTCTCTTGGAGTCCATCCACCATTGGTACACACAATCTACCTTGATATCTCAGTAAGCTATATCCCCCTTGTTCAAAAGCTAATACTTTTTGGTTATGAACATTTGCCTTTAATTCAAGCAAACTGGGATCTTGGTCTTGCTTTTCTTTCACTTCTGACACTAATGAAGATTCAGCCCCATTCATCACCACTATTCCTCCTTATGTGGAATCCATTAGTCGGACTCCTAAGCGTGCAAGTCTATGCACATCTTTCGCTAACTCTCTCTTTTCCTCCTTAACATGGGCAGTACTACCCATAGACAACCTGCTTAGAGCATCAACAACAACATTAGCTTTACCTCGGTGGTAAAGAATACTCATGTCATAATCCTTGAGTAATTCTAACCACCTCCTTTATCTGAGATTAAGCTCTTTCTAAGTGAACACATATTGAAGACTCTTGTGATCAGTGAATACATCAACATGAACACCATACAAATAATGACGCCATATCTTCAAAGCAAATACTAAGGCTGCCAACTCTAAGTCATGGATTGGGTAATTCTTCTCATGAACTTTCAACTGTGTGGAGGCATAATCTATGACTTTGCCATTCTGCATTAACACGCAACCCAAACCAACTCTAGACGCATCACAATAGACAACAAAGCCTTGCGTACCTTCTGGTAAGGTCAAAACTGGTCCTGAAAGCTTTTCTCACAAGCTTCAGACCATTGAAACTTCACTGTTTTCTGAGTTAACTTGGTCAAAGAGGATGAAATAAATGAGAACCCCTCTACGAACCTTCTATAATATCCAGCCAAGCCCATGAAACTCCTAATATCTGTTGGAGATGAGGGTCTAGTCCAATTCTGTACTGCCTCAATTTTCTGAGTATCAACTTTAATTCCCTCTCCAGACACAATGTGACCTAAGAATGCCACAGATACAAGACAAAACTCACATTTAGAGAAATTAGCATATAACTCCTTATCTTTCAAAGTCTGAAGAACTATTTTAAGGTGACTAACATGATCTTCTTCATTCCTTGAATAGATTAGTATTTCATCAATGAAGATGATGACAAACATATCTAAATAATGTTTGAATACTCTATTCATAAGGTCCATGAATGCTGCAAGCGCATTGGTCAAACCAAAGGACATGACCAGAATGACCAGAAACTCATAGTGACCATAACGGGTTCTGAATGCTGTCTTTGGAATATCACTTTCCCTTACACTCAACTGATGGTAACCTGATCTGAGGTCTATCTTTGAAAAACAAGAAGCACCCTGAAGCTGATAAAAAAGATCATCAATCCTTGGGAGAGGATACTTGTTCTTGATGGTAACCTTGTTCAATTGGCAGTAATCTATACACATCCTAAGGGAACCATCTTTCTTTCTCATAAACAAGATTGGAGCACCCCGAGGTGAGACACTTGGTCGAATAAAACCCTTATCTAGGAGATCTTTCAATTGCTCTTTAAGCTCTTTCAACTCTGCTGGTGCCATTCTATATGGTGGAATAGATATAGGACGAGTATCTGGAAGAAGGTCTATCTCTCTCTCAGGAGGGACTCCGGGTAGATCATTTGGAAAGACTTTTGGAAACTCTTTTACTACTAGAACTGACTGAATGGGAGGTATCTCAACATTAGAGTCATTAACTCGGACTAAGTGATAGATACAACCCTTAGAAACTTACTTCCTTGCCTTAAGGTACGAAATGAAACGACCCTTAGGCACTGTTGAACTACTTTTCCACTCTAAGACTGGCTCATTAGGAATCTGAAACTTGACAACTCGAGTTCTACAATCAATGGAGGCATAACAGGCATGAAGCCAATCCATACCAAGAATGACAACAAAATCTACTATGTATAGCTCAATTAAATCAGCCATGGTATCTTTGTGATTGATGGAAATGACACAATCACGATAAACTCGCTCAGCTATAATAGACTCCCCAACAGGTGTAGAAACACAAAAGGGTTCACAAAGTTTCTCAAGAAGAACATCAAACTTATTTGCAACATAAGGGGTTACAAAAGATAAACTTGCTCCTGGGTCTAGCAAAGCATAAACATCAAAGCAAAGACTTTGATCATACCAGTGACAACATCTGGAGAGTTCTCTTGCTCTTGGTGACTAGTGATCGCATAAAGACGGTTTATTGCTCCGTCGGTACCAGAAGTAGCTCCTCTAGGTGCGGCCCTATCTGGTGGAGCAACTGATGAAGATTGGGCCCTATTGCCCTGATTTCCACTACCTTGCCTGTTCTTAGGACACTCTTTCATGAAGTGACACTCTTGCCCACACTTGAAACAACCTGTCTGGCCATCACGACACTTACCTGGATGGATCCTACCACACTTAGAACATGCAGGATCTCAGTTACCTCCTTGCGCCACACTACCTTGAGACCGTACAGGTCTCGCTCTGAAGTTCTGCGAATTCTAACCATTATGCTCACCTTTGTTTCTGGGTGTAGGTGTACTAGCAGATGATGGAGCAGGTCCTTTTTGCATTTGCTGAAAGGACGAACGGTTCACATTACCTTTCTGCTACCCGGACTCATTTCCTATCTTAACTTTCTTATTTCTAAACTCTTCCCTGTCCCTCAGCTTCTCTTCCTCAACCTGCTACACATATACCATCAACCTTGATATGCCTATATCCCCGATAAGCATTGTAGCCCTACCTTCCTTACTCGATAGATGAGACAGCCCAACAACAAACAAGCTCATTCTACTCCTCATGTCCGCAACCATCTCCGAAGCATAACGTGATAGTTGGGCAAACTTCAACCCATACTCATGATCACTTAGAGAATCCTGCTTAAGTGTGAGGAACTCACTTACCTTGGCCTCTTTGAATTCTCAGGGAAACAAACGCCTCAAGAAAGCTTCCTCAAAACCTGTCCAACTCGTAGGTGGTGCATCCTCAGCTCCACCCCCTTTCCACTAGTCGAACCAAATCCTAGCAACATTCTTCAATTGATATGCAGCTAGTTCAACTCGCTCAGTATCTGCCACATACATAACATCAAATACCTTCTTCAGCTCCTCAATAAAGTTCTCTGAATCCTCAATAGTGCTCGAACCAGTGAAGCTTGTAGGATTCATCCTCAAGAACTCACGAATCCTTGAAGTGTTAGCCCTTTCTTGTCGAGCTCCTCTTTGCTTCCCAACCTGGTTAGTCACAGCTTGACTCAACATCCTAACTACTTCTTTGAATTCAACATTAGTGACTTCCCCTTGAGATTGCACTTCAGGTGCATTTGGTAACTCTTACTCCTCAATATTACGCCTAGCAGGACGACCTCTGATAGCTCTCCGTGGAGGCATGATTATCTGAAACATGCGCAAGAACGAGTTAGAAGGAAACTTTTTATAGATCAAACTCTAACGCATGAAAAGAGTGTGAAAGAAGTAAGATAATTTTCCTAAGTGTTGAAGCCTCCTAATTATAGATGTGACGCGCTTCACACCGATAACTAGGACTCTACAGACATGGCTTCACAAACCCCCTAGGACTCTTGAACTCTGTGCTCTGATACCAAGTTTGTCACACCCCGAGCCTATACCCCAGACGTGGCTGGCACTCGAGAACCATTGCTGGCCCCAAGCGAACCCTTGTCCTGGATTACGTAACTCAGTGGAAGACTTAACTTAACAAGATAATCTCAAAACATAACCTTAAAGAGATATAACACTTAGCCAAAACGGCAACTGAAGTCTTTAAACAACATTTGAATGATAAAGTAAAGACAACTGAACTACTAACTATCTATGAAGCCTCTAAAACAACTGAGATGTATGTCGAGACAAACCCCACGACATCCTAATGAACTAACAAAGTAACTGAAAGCAATAAAAGGAGTCCTCCGAAATGCAAAGAGGTTCATCGACTGACTCTGGAGTGCTCACTGGATCAACAATGCGCTAGATGCCGATCCTAGTGACCTGTGTCTGCATCATAAGATGATGTAGGCCAACTGGCATCAGTACATTGAATGTACGAGTATGTGAGTTGGAAAGCTAAACACAACTTAAGCTTGAAAGGAAATTTGAAAAAAACACTTACTTTGGCTCTTCTCAACTCATGAATACTTAACTCAAAATAAAGCAATGAAACACATGCAATATATGAAAAGCTTTGTAAAACAATAAAAGAAATTTAGTTTGTTAAAGAAAATGCATTAACAAACTCAACTTTACTCATATAATAAAGTAATATAGTTTGTGTGGTAGTTTCTTTAATCGGAAACCACCACTATGAGCCTAAGTGGTGATACCTCGTCTTTCCCACGCTGCCAAAACTGTCCTATACTTTGCCATCATATAGAACGCTTAACTTAGTGGATCCACTAGCTTATGCTAAAAGCATCTTAAGGAATCATCTAAAAAGTATGATCATTTACTACCCATGATGGCTACATGGTTTATGGAGACTTGAGTTAATATGAACTCGCATCCCCATATCGGTGCTCAATACTACTCCCAAAATGTACTTAGCTCATATATTTTTAAAAACAAACTTGTTTCTTTGGTTTGTGATAATTACTCAAAACTTAGCTTAAAAGCTCTCTTGGAATCGATGTTCCTTTTTCTTGCTCAAATGTGAAAACATTTATAAACTCTTTGGGAATACTTAGTTCCCTTATAGCTTTTTGAGAAATGAACTTAACTCTTTACTCTTTGATCAACTTGAAACTTAAGTCTTAAAACAAAGTTAAAACATTCGTTAAAGACTTGATTGGCAACCACCTAGAGATGTGTACTACTATCCATTGAAGAAACCCATACCACCGTTGTACCAATCATTTCGATTAGCAGGTTTCATGGGTGGCATCATTGATGAGCTTCTAGAAGACATGTTTGTCTCTGACCAAGGAGGAAGGGAAAGTTTGCAATGTCGTGATTAACGAGGAGGAGAAATGGGACCCTAGAGGAAGCAGTGAAGCAAAGATCAACATCAGCATTTGGACCTCAACTCCATCCAGACCTCGTCGGGCATATGGGTAGCTTTGGAAGAAGTTTTCTATCAATTTTAAAAGTTTTCAATAAACAGTTTTAAATTCCAATTCTCTGTTATTGTTTTCAAATGCTAGTATTATGAAACTCTTGAGTTTTAATAAATAAAGTTCTTTTCCCATCTATTTAATATCTTATATTTATTTGTGCATTATTCTTTCTTCCAGCAAAATCTGTTATAAAAATGTTGAATCTGAGATTATGGCATATAATGAGACTGTACATCTTAACATTAATGATGTAGAAGAGGTCAAGGAAAGTGAAGTCCCCAAAGAGTTAATCAGAGAGGTTGAGGAATTCGAGGAGACGCCCAATTCGAATTTAGTAGAAACAGAGGTCGTAAATCTGGAAAATTTAGGGGTAACACAAGAGACCCGAGTAAGCATTCATATGACGGAAGATGACAAGAAGGAGTACACCGAGGATATCTTTGCCTGGTCCTATGCAGACATGACAGGGCTAAGCACTTCAATAGTAGCTCATCGGTTGCGTACTGATCCATCCTGTCCTCCTGTGAAGCAGAAACTGAGAAATTACAAGCCTGAGTTGAGTTTGAAAATCAAAGAAGAAATATCAAAGCAATTAGATGCTGGAATCCTTCAAGTGATGGAGTACCCAACCTGGCTTGCAAATGTTGTTCCAGTGCCTAATAAAGGCGGAAAGGTTAGAGTTTTTGTGGATTATCGGGATCTCAACAAAGCTAGTCGCAAGGATAATTTTCCATTGCCCAGTATACACATCCTGATTGACAACTGTGCTAAGCATGAAACACAATCATTCGTGGATTGTTTTTCCGGCTATCATCAAATTGATATGCACAAGGACGATGCTGAGAAGACTGCTTTCATCACACCGTGGGGTGTCTACAACTGCGAGGTAATACCTTTCTGGTTAAAAAATGCTGGGGCTACATACATGAGGGCAATGACCACCCTGTTTCATGACATGATCCACAAGGAAATTGAAATTTATGTGGATGATGTCATCATCAAATCAAAGAAGGGTTCAAATCATCTGGATGATTTGCGAAAGTTCTTTGCCAGACTACGCAAATATAACTTGAAGTTGAATCCCGCAAAGTGTGTCTTTGGGGTTCCTCCTGGAAAGCTTCTAGGTTTCATTGTTAGCAGTTGGGGTATAGAATTGGATCCATCGAAAATCAAAGTCATTCGTGATCTACTTCTGCCTAAGAGTAAGAAGGAGGTAATGAGTTTCTTGGGACGACTCAATTACATCAGTCGTTTCATAGCCCAGTCTACTGTCATTTGTGAGCTTATCTTCAAGCTGTTGAAGAAGGATGCTGCAGTGAAATTGACAAACGAATGTCAACAAGCATTTGATAAGATCAAAGATTATCTATCCAATCCTCCTGTGTTGGTCCCACCAGAGTCTGGTAGGCCATTGTTGTTATACATATCAGTATTGGATAATCGTTTCAGTTGCATTTTGGGGCAACATGATGAAACATGTAAGAAGGAGCAGGGGATATATTACATGAGCAAGAAGTTTACATCATATGAAGCTTGATACTCTCTATTGGAGCATACCTGTTGTTCTTTAACTTGGGTCGCCTAGAAGCTGCGACACTACCTATCCTCACACACTACTTATCTCATTTCAAGAATGGATCCTCTGAAGTATATCTTTCAAAAGCCCATGCCTACAGGTAAACTGGCTAAATGGCAGATACTATTAAGCGAGTTTGACATAGTGTATGTTACCCAAAAAGCAGTGAAGGCATAGGCATTAGCAGATCATATGGCGGAAAACCCTATAGATGACGATTATAGGCCATTGAAGACTTACTTTCCCAGATGAGGAAGTAGCTTTCGTGGGGGAGGACATTTATGAAGAATATGATGGTTGGAGGATGTTTTTTAATGGAGCTAAGTACTTGAATGGATCTGGCATCGGAGCTGTTTTAATCTTACTAACCGGGCAACATTATCCAGTATCAGCCAAATGCAGGTTCCTTTGCTCAAACAATATGGTTGAATATGAAGCTTGCATATTAGGGCTCTGACATGCAATCGACTTGGATGTCCAGGAAATGCTGATAATAGGATATTCAGACCTATTGATTCATCACGTTCGAGGTGAATGGGCTACCAAGAATCGGAAGTTGTTACCATACTTGGAGTGCGTGCATAGGTTGTGCAAAAGGTTCATCAAGGCCGAATTCAAACATCTACCAAGGATCCAAAATGAATTTGCAGATGCCTTAGCCACTCTGTCTTCAATGATTCAACATCCTGATCATAATTACATCGATCCTATCTACATCCACATATATGAGCAACCAATATACTATTTTCATGTTGAGGAAGAGCCTGATGGAAAGCCTTGGTACAATGACATACGAGAATATTTGAAGAACGATGAGTATACAGAATATGCAACAAGTGTACAAAAGCACACAATTCGGAGGTTAGCGAATTAATTCTTCCTAAGTGGAGAAATCCTTTATAGGAGGACTCCCGACTTGGGGTTGCTAAGGTGCGTCGAAGCTGGAGAAGCCAACAGGTTGATTGAAGAGATACATGCAAGCAGATGTGGTCCTCACATGAACGGTTTTACATTGGCAAAGAAGATCCTGAGATCGGGATATTTCTGGCTAACTATGGAGACAAACTTTATTCGCTATGTTAAAAAATGTCACCAATGTCAGACTCATGTAGATATGATCCAAGTTCCTCCCAACGAACTCCATGTTACTAGTTCACCTTGGCCCTTTGCAGCTTGGGGCATGAACGCCATTGGTCCAATCGAGCCAGCAGTATCCAATTGACACATATTCATTCTTGTTGCAAATGACTACTTCACCAAATGGGTCGAAGCCACCTCTCACAAATCGGTAACAAAGAAAGTTGTGGATGACTTTGTCAAAAATAATATTATCAGTAGGTTCGGGATTCCTGAGTCAATCATCACTGATAACGAAACCAACCTAAATAGTGATTTGATGAGATCATTGTGTGAGAAGTTCAAGATCAATCATCAAAATTCTACAGCATACAGACCACAAAAAAATTGAGTGGTTGAGGCTGCAAACAAGAGCATCAAAAGGATATTGCACAAGATGATCGACAATCATAGACACTGGCATGTAAAGCTACCATTTGCATTGCTGGGATATCTTACCACCATCAAAACTTCTACTGGGGCTACGCCTTATTTTCTGGTATATGGTAATGAAGCTGTGATACCTGCTGAAGTAGAGATACCATCTCTAAGGATTATTCAGGAAGCAGAGCTGAGTGATGCTAAGTGGATACAAGTTCGGGTGGAGAATCTAGCATTAATAGATGGAAGAAGAATTAACGCCATTTGTCATGGTCAACACTATCAAAATAGAATGGCCATAGCTTTCAACAAGAAGGTTAGACCCAGACACTTCTCACCTGGGCAACTAGTTTTGAAGCAGATTTTCCCAAATCAAGATGAAGCAAAGGGTAAATTCTCACCAAACTGGCAAGGTTCATACATAGTCTCTCGGGTATTGACAGGCAGAGCCCTCATACTTGTAGAAATGGATAAAGAAGTTTGGCCCAAACCTATCAACTCAGATGTTGTGAAGAGGTATTACATCTGAGTTTTTTTCATGCTCTTTTACTCTGTATTTGGAACTACGTCAGACCTAATTCTCATTTAAGAGGGTATACGTAGGCGCTCCTATGGAGTTTGGTCTTTTTCTTAATAAAATTTTCATTTCTCCCCATTTCATTGTGTAACTGGGGCATGATTTTTGAGAGGATCTCAAAAATTCCATCAAAGCATTCTTATTGCGAATCTCGATACTGGGGCAGAATTTTTGAGAGAAGCTCAAAACTTCCTTCAAAGATTTGTCAAAGGGAGCACACCGGTCAGAGCAGATCAACCACCCCTATTTTTAAACTCACATTTATTTTTGAATATAGGAAAAACTGGTACAGATACAAAAAACAACTTCAACATCGCCTGACCGCAATTAAGCTCAACAAATCTCCAGTCAAATAGCATACTATCCTTCTAACAGGATGAAGGACCAAGTTATTTTGAGCCTGACAATCGCCAATCAATGGTACCCTATCCTTCCAATCAGACAAAAGGATCAAACTACTCCATATCAAGCCCGACAAATCAACATTTCAACTGCACCCACTCCTTACAATAGGACGAAGGGTCAAAGTTACAATATTTTGAATTTGAAATATGTCAACAAATGACACTCAATCCTTCCAAAAGGCGAAGGTCTATGCCCCTCAAACAATTATCACATGAGCCCGACAACTATATTATGCCCGAGAACTGCATTGTGCCCAAGATTGCATGTGTTTGAAGATTACATTTGTGCCCGAAGATTGCATGTGCCCGAGATTGCATTTGTGCCCGAAGATTAGATGTGCCCAATATTGCATTGTGCCAAAAGATTGCATGTGCCCCGAGATTGCATTGTGCCCAAGTTGCATGTGCCCCAGATTGCATTGTGCCAGAAGATTGTATGTGCTCAAAGATTGCATTGTGCCCGAAGATTGCATTGTGCTCGAAGATTGCATTGTGCTTGAGAATTGCATTTTTGGATGTGCCCGAAGATTGCATGTGCCCAAAGATTGCATTGTGCTTGAGAATTGCATTATTACATGTGCCCGAGATTGCATTGTTCCCGAATTACATGTGCCCGAGATTGAATTGTACCCTAATTGCATGTGCCCGAGATTGCATTGGGCTCGAAGATTGCATGTGCCCGAAGATTGCATTATTCCCGAGAATTGCATTATTGCATGTGCCCAAAATTGCATTGTGCCCGAATTACATGTGCCTGAGATTGCATTGTTCCTAAAGATTCCATGTGCCCGAAGAATGCATTGTGCCTGAGAATTGCATTATTGCATGTGCTCGAGATTGCATTGTACCCGAGAATTGCATGTGCCCGAATAAATTCAAGTCAAGTCACAAGTATCAATAGATGCCCGAATTACAGATACGCTCTCTTACTCATTACTTATGTTTGTAAGGCGTCATGGTCTAAAGACATCATCTTTCATGGCCTGCAGACATCATATCATGGCTTAAGGATTTAATTTCTGTTTATCATGATCCAAAGGTGTCATAGTCTAAAGACATCAGTTTTTCATGGCCCGCATACAACATTTTCATGACTTGAGGATATAAATTTTGCGTATTATGGCCCTAAACATCATAGCCTAAGACATCATTTTCATAGTCCCAAGGCAAACATCATGGTTGATATGGGAAATTGCATCATGTTTACTTTTACCATTTGTTTGAAATATTTGCTCTAATCATATTACAAGCTACAAATTTGCAGACACTAACATTTTGCGGATAAGACATTTTCACCTCTCGGCTACGATTATGACGCTCATATCTATCGCAACAAATGCCTTATCAAATTCTTTGCTACTCGTATTACAATTTTTTATTTCACCCTTGACTACTCATATTACCGCTTCTCATCGAATTCTTCGCTCTTAAGTTGGAAATCGCTTTGTCCTGCTCTTCTCGCTACTCTAATCTATACATTCAAGCCAATATCGTTCTCGTTCGAATACCGTACCGCTCTTTCAATTTTTAAGAGTTTCGTTTGCTCCTGAATCTAGAACTACACACGACCTGATTCTCGTATAACCAGAGATATGTAGGTGGCTTAATACCAAAGTCTCGATCGTACCCTTCTCCAACTCTATTTAGTTTCAATTGATCCCACTGACATCTCTCGTCGGTCGGACAAAATCGGCTACTAAGTCAACGTTGGTTGCCCGACAATTCATTCTTCATTCTCAAGCAACCAAGGGGCAACTATTGACATCCAATTTTTACCGACCTCTAACCCTCTTTGGGAATGCTATTCGATTAAATACGTATTTTAAAATATATTCTGAGTTTAAAATTTAGTCGATTTTGTCTAAAAAAATTATAATTTTAGTATGCATGCTTTACAAAAATTATTGTAAACATTATTAAATTATTCTCTTAAATTATTTTTTATCAATATATAAACTCGAAGTAATTATTTTACTCAAATGTTTTAAAATATTGTATAAAAAATATTTTAATATATATGGTATTTTAATTGGATAGCATTTCCTTAAATTTCCTCTTAATTATTTAATTTTTAGCCTATTCTATTCTAATTCATTTCAATTCTAGCCACTTCAATTCAAATTCTCATTTCAATTATAGCCTTTGTTGATTTCAATTTTAGCCTATTCTTATTCCAAATTCAGACCCATTTATTTTAATCTTATCTGTCCAATCAAATCATATCATCTAAGTTTAAATCGTGTGCATCCATTCATTTAAATCGATGGTCAAGATTTGATTCCTCTACCTTCCTATTTTAACCTAAAAAAAGCTCCTAACCCTAAATTCTTTTTTTCCATTCCTCTCTTCTCCAAAATCAGCGCCGCTCCTCCCCTATCTCTCCTCTCCGTCTTCCGACGAGAAGTGCCATCTCCGGTGTCTTCTCTCTCTCTTTTCTCGCCTTCTCTCTCCCGTCGCCACTCATCCTATCATCTCCCTTCTCTCTTTTCTGGTGAGGAGCAGCAGCTGCGACCAGCAGCCCCGGCGAGGCCCATCATTGCTTCCCTCTCATCTCTCCAGCTAACGACAACAACAACCAAGCGAGCAACGAGTGTTGCCTCTGCCTCCTCTCTTCTCCGGCCAGCGAGCGCCAAACAACAACGTCAACAACGCCACCAGTGCCTCATACCGGAGAACCCCATTAGCGAGAACAAGGCAGGCGAAGCCACCAGCGAACATTGAACTCCGAGGCAGCGACCATCGACGACAAGAGAAGCTCCGGCAAGCTACTAGACGCCTCCTCTCCTCTGTTCTCCGGCGAGCCTCGAGTTTCTGAAATTTCGCACTAAGACGGATCTAGACAGATCCATCCAGGTTTGTCTTTGTTTAATTATTATCTGTCTTCTATCGATTAGCGTGAATTGGGATATGATTTATGAAGATATATACTAAAAAAAATCAATAATAGTTGTCAATTTTATTTTAAGCATGAATTGTTGTGATTTTGGTTATTCTTTTTACATATAAATTTATTTGAGTGTTTGATATTGACTGAATTAGCATTTGCTTATGATTTGTATGCACCTGCTATAACTTGCATTTGTACAAGTTGGTTTTAAATTTGCCCATTAATATAAGCTGCATTCACTCCCGTAATTGTGAGTCTTTGAATTGATTATTTCCTTGTTTAGTGTGAGCATTTTATATTCATTGAGTGTGCTAATTCAACCTTGCTGCAAATTTGGTGTAGATCCCTACTTATTTTCTTTGTTTATGATAATTGATTTTATGCTGATTGGTACTCTTAAATGATGCCTGTTTGTTTGCTATGATAAAATTTGCTAAGGAAATTCTCTGAACCCATATTTTATTCCCTCCCTCAGTTAATCTAGATGGTTTTGTTGTTCTTATGGGATTTTCATAGTTAAATTTAGGTGCTTATTTATGAATCAATAAATTAATTATGGCTTTGTTTACTATAATTTTGGTTCATCCGATTCTTTAAAATTGAGTTAGTAATTGTTATTGGTTTGCTTTGCTATTAAAATCTGTTACCTTGTTTTCTGATATGACAGAGGTGCTAGAAATTAGCATGTGGGGGTATGTAAAATTTGATCCTTGACTTATGTGTGAGCATTTCTTTTCCTTAAATTGTATTCCTCTTGTCTGATTATTATCTATCAATTATCCTTAATTGTTGTCCCTTACCTTTAATAAATTAGGGCAGATTCTTACATGTTTAGTTTATGGTAAACTCTTATTCGATTGATGTAAAAAGGGAATTCGGCTGATTCGCTTTACCCTATTTAAAAAATTGAGCATATTTCGTATTTGGATATAATTGGCAAAAAATAAAATTAAATAAATAAAAAAAGGTTTTGTCTACCTTCTTAACAAGGAAAATGTTTTAATTAATCCTTAATTTATTTCCTTCCCCTTAATATGTGTCCTCCTACTCCCTACATATATCAGACCTCCTCTCACTCTTTTCTCACCTACACATCCTGACATTGCTCATACTTGAGTAAAAGGAAATATTGCTCTCTACTCTTAAAAGAACTAAGATTCTGGTAAACATTCTAAGTGCTGCTTTACTCGGTTGTACTGTGTTCGGGTCTAGTTTCGAAACAAATTGGATCTTCATTGCTGATAAACTTTCTGCATAATTGGTTAGCCCTTCTTCATTAGTTTAAATTTTTTTTTACATTTTTTAATTATGAATGTTGTGTTGTGTTTGAATAAAACAAAGGAAGCACTTAGGTCCATTTCCTATCCCTCCTTCCTTAATGTGCTTTGATATGACTGTGTTTGCTTTGAATAACTTTATGATTCTGCCCATATAATTGATCTTCTTATATAATATTTGCTTTGTTATATTTATATGTATTTGTAGTATTCCTTTCTTGTGGTTTAGCAGGGTTGAACTAGAAGTTCAAGGTATGAAGAGTCGTCATGGAGGGGAAACAATAGACGATGAATTTATTTAATTCGTGTTTTGTATATTATCTAATTTCTGTTATTCGGTTTGTAATATTTGTATAACTCTAACTCTAGTATATATGTGAAATATTTGGGGATCGTCTAAAGGGGAGGGGATTTATGTGCTACTTGTTTATTTTATCGTAACTTATTTGTGTTAGAAAACATGCCTATAGGTTCATGATTGTTCGGTAGTTCATATTTAGAAACTTCACTTTAGATCTAATTAAAAAATTAAATTAAATTATTTTTTCCATTAATTACCTATTTAATCTTGTTTAACTATATTTTAAAGTTGATCATGTGCTTAGATATTTTAATTGTTCATCATAGTACACCTATTTGATTTGCACGGCTATTTCTTAATTAGGTCATTAAATTAACTTTGGTTGTTCCTTGTTTTATTAATTAAATCAATTCCTTTTTATAGTAATTTAAAAGTAAAATATTAATTGATATTCAACAATCTTGTATTAGTCAATCTATTAGATATTAGGCTCATATAAGATTTAGTCAAAATTGATTAGACTTGATCAATCAATCCCTAATATCTTGGTGTGTTAATTAATTGGTTTTAATAACCTCGGCATGTTAATCAATTAACTTAAATAATCCTTTCGTAATTGTAACATTATAATCAACTCATATTTTATATGATAAGGGTTGCTGTGTTAATGGAAATCCAGTATATGATTAATTTGTAGAATGATTAATTGATTAGATTCTAATAAACTCGAGTAAATCAATAATCAGGCTAGTTTATAGGGGCTTATTCACTTTAATGTGTTAAACAGTATGGATATGTTAAAACTGGACAATTTAAACTGCATTTACTACTGCCCGTTTGACCAGCATGTTTAATAATTAATCTCTTCTGCTACTTAAAAATCAGTTAATGATATTCCTTTGCTGCGTGTCTCTTCTTAAAATCTGCTAACTTAGATATCCGCTGCCCCGAGTAATTCCTGTCTAATAGTAATTAACTTCTGCATTAATAAACCGCTTTGCCGCTTAAAATAATTTTTGTATTAATAATAAAATCTGCTAATGCTATGAAACTTGTTTGCATTCTGTGATCACCTTTCTACTATATTTTAAAACCAAGTAATAAAATCTGCATTTATGTAATAACTTTCTGCCACTCTTTTTATTGTAATCATGCTGCTGTATTGCCTGTTATAATGTTTGTTTGTATGCACACACTTAGCATGAGACCTTTCACAATTACTTGTGTTTTCTAGGATGTTTAATTAAAATCTAGGAGCCCTTGGATCAAAATATCATGAATGGTTGAGATTCAATCTGGAACATTTCTATTGGATCGGGTCAAAATTGATTGGGATGTCAGAATTTGGTCTAAATCAACCCAATTCAATCAAAATTGGGTCATTTGAGCCAATAAAAAAAAAATACAAACAAAGACAAACAATCCAAAATACCAATAAAATATAAGAGAATACATTACTATATATTATAGGAGTAAAATAAACACGTCAAAAATTAGGTGTTCACAATATTCACTGAATATTCCATCGCTCTTTTGGTGTTTACGTAAAAACAATTTATGTAATATAGCACAAACAACTATTATAGATGTTGTTTTTGTAAAAGATAAAAATTTGGTGTAGAATTTGAACTTTTAAAAGTTTCCAATTAATGAGATTTGACCCACATACTTTTTTTCTTCTAGTATTTAGGAATTTGGGTTATTTGCCAAAAAAATTGCCAAATAATGACAGATTGTATGAACAAATACTATTTGCCAAAATTTTTCCCCAAATTGTACTTTGGAAAATCTATGACCAAACGGGTCCTAAGCATTTTGGACATGTGATTTCAAATCGCGATATAAAATTACGAGATGAAATCAGTGTTTGGACATGTGATCTCGCATTGATGATGCGCTATGAGATGAATTCAAATTCTCCAAAAAGTATGATTTGAGAATTTCAAATCATGATTTGAGATTTTTCAAATACAACTATTAATCCACAAGTTTATATTTTGTAAAACAACTCCGCATTTATATCTTCTAACCCTTTGTTTCATTTGAAACAAAAATTATTATTACTTCAAATAAATTCCTACTTTACCATTTATATTCACCAAATTTATTACTATATTTTTTATAAAATTTATACCAACAAATGGCTAAAAGTAACAATGTTGGTTTGTCTTCTCGGTCATATGATCAAGAAATGCAAGTTCAACATGTGAAAGTTATTTATACTATGTGGGAGGATTATATTAAAGACTAGTACACTATAATTTATGTTCAATCTTTTTCATTGAATTAAAGTTTGATCAATAAATGTTGTATTTTTTTTAGAATAACTTTGTGATTGTTATGAAACTATATAAAATAATGAGAAGAAAATAGGGAGAAGAGAGAAGACTCATTATTTCTCTTGAAAAGGATATTTAGGGATCTACAGATCTGATGTACAATGAAGGGAAACCCCTTTATTTATAAGGAAAAAATTGACTTGGTCTCCAAGTAGGACTCCTAACTTTTCTCTAACAGATTCCACATAATAAACATTCACTATAATATAAATATGTTTATAACACTCTCCCTTGGATGTCTATTTGATAGATCATATGTCTCGTTAAAACCTTACTAGATAAAGCCCAGTGGGAAAAAATCTAGTGAATGAAAAATAGTACACATATCTAATAAAACGCATTATGTATGCCCCATTAAGAACCTTACAAGAAAAATTAGGGGTCTACTAAAATCAAACCGACCAATAAATCGAACCGAGAAATTGTTATCGGGCAATTGAGTTTTTAATGGGTTTATAAAAATAAATTATTGGGTTATTGATTCGGTTTCAGTTTTTACTATTGAGTTATGGGGTAAACTGATAACCCAATAAGACGATAATAATTTACTACTTTACCTTTCCTAAATATTAGATATTAATAATTTAAAATATAACTATACACTATAACTATATCAAATTATCAATACTCTACCCACTTCACAATAGACCGCTTTAGTCTTTACTATTACTCAAGACCTAAAGACTAAAGTAAGGGTTCACAATTATAGCTATTTAATTTTAGTTTTAGTTTTAGTCCTGTTGGACTATTTGATTTCAGTTTTAGTTTTCGTTGGTAATTGTAGGCTGTATCTTTTGCAAGTTTGTGAAGGTTTATAATTTCATAAACATTAAAAATTTCAGACTATATTTTGACGGTGACATGTATTTGTAGCCTTCTAACTACATATGCTCTTATTGATGTAATTTCTCATTATCTTTCTTGTTTCATTATATCAAAACATTTACAGAAGTGAGAAGTCATATATTATTTTTTGGACATTTCTTATTGGGTAAACCGAACTGATAACGACCAAAAATTGATAAACCGATAAAAAATATCTTATTGATTTGTTATTGGGTTAACATATTAAAACCAAAAATCGATAAACCGAACCGATAATACATCAAACTGAACCGAACCGATCGATGCACACCCCTAAGAAAAATCCAATGGGACAAAACCTTGTGAGAAAAAAGAGTACATCACGTATTAACTACCCCCTAATGTGAACATCCGTCAAAAAACTTGAATCTTCTCATTCTAAACTTGCGCACCATCTTCTCGAAAGTTGTATTTGGTAGAGACTTGGCGAATAGGTCAACCATAGAATTGCTTGAACAAACCTGTTGCATGTTGATATCACCATTCTTGGGAGCTCATGTGTGTAGAATAGTTTTAACGAAATGTGCTTCCTTCTATCTCCTTTTATGAATCTTCCCTCCAGGATAATTTTTTTTTGCAAATTCTTCACTTCAATTTCTTTAAGCAAATAATTTATTGCCTTTTAAAAACTCTTTAAGAGTTTCAAGTTATCAACTTGCATAATAATACTTGTGTATGCTTCATGCATTTTGAATCTATTTAATCCTTATGAGGATTATAAACAATTTTTTTTCAAAAAACTTGCACATGCTTTAGATTTTGAATCTTTCAAGAATTTTCATATTAATTTTGTCAAGTGACAACATTGAATATTAAAAGTATGACATCTTCTAGTGTCTAGACCACAAGTCAAAAACTTTACGATTACCAAGATGCATCATTTCACTTTTTCCCTTGATAATTATTTCTACACTAACATGCTTTAATAGTCATAGACTTCATATCATCATGGTCTTACAAAATTATGCATTATTGTATCAAAAATATCGTCAACAATATATCATTTTGTATCTATTCACAATACGACATAAGTTATTGAGATCTCATCACTACATTATTTTCAAGGACGTACCCCTCTCATGAGGTTTCATGAAGTGTTATGTCGTAAGATCTTCAAGAGCACATTGCCTCCTTATTATGATCATTTTGATTCTTTGATCCTCCCCCTTTTCAAGGATTATGTTACTTAGATTCTATTAGTCTATCATACTTCACGCATCTCGTAGACTCTATCCTTTAGAAACATTCAATAGGAGCATTTACAATTCTTTTGTTGCTTCTTATCTCCCTCTTATGTTAGATAAACTAATATGTATCTCAATCTATTTTGGAGAATCCATCTTTGTGAATCATAGTATATTCATTAGTCATGCACTACACATCAAAATTATCAAATTAAAAATATTTGGTCCCTGACCATAAACCAACTAAGAGAAAAATTGATCATAATTTATTGGTATGAAGCGTACAATTACTTTTGTATGCAATATCATATTTCAGATCAACACATGAAGCTGTATTTTCAGAAGCAATAATTTCACTATATATCTGAGACATTTAATGTCACATCATCTTGAATATTTATCAATAATATCAAGATACATTGTCTTGATTACATATTTTGAAAGTTGTGCTCTTAACTCAATTATCTTGCACAAACAATTTTGCGAATGTCATACTACAAGTTGGCAATAAACGCACATGTGATTATCTTATAGATGCATCTCTTTATCATATCATATGCTAGGTAAATGGGCTCATATTCACCTTTTATACTTTTCAAAATTTAGGGATTTGATCTCAACATTAGTTGATCCAATCAACTTATCACGAGAACAAGCAACATAAAGAATTCTTGAAGAATCTTCTAGTTCTTCAATGTATGCCTATTACTCAGTATGCACATCTTTGAGATGGTCAAATCATTCATGTCAACTAATAAAATTATTATTACTAGTAAACTCCAAGTTTACTATGACATGTACCTTTTGCTTTAATAAATTTCTAATTTACTATTATATGAGAAAATTTCAATTTTATTACTCTGAGAGTAAATTTTAGATTTATTTCTCCTCAATTACTCTACCTCTTTTAAAGATGAATTGTGATCCCATCATGATAAAATTCATAGCGGCATTGATAAGCTTTATTTTACACTACAACATTCACTTTAGTGTTGAGTTTATTCAATCTCAATCGATAGACATTAATCATTAAATGCTTGAGATGAAAATTCTACATTATTATCAAGGCGAATGGACTTAATTTGATTATCAGAAAACTGTGCCTGTAATCGTATTATTTGTGTCAATTTTTTTGTAAACGCCAAGTTGCGTAATGACTGTTGGAAATCGACACACATGAGACCACTACAAAAAGAATTCATTAGGACCATACAACATCTAAACAACCCACTTGGTGGGTAGATAGGTCCACAAATATCCTCATGTGTATGTTTCAAGAACGCAGAGGACTCAATCTCAAATTTTGTTGATGTTGGTCTCACAATTAACTTGCCTTGATAACAAGTTGTACAAAAAAATCACCATTTAAAAGGATATTTAAGTTTTTAATGGATTTACATTTCAATTTTATATAATTTGTCTCATCATTATAGACTCATGCTGTCCAAAACGGTCATCTCAAAATGCGAAAGTATTGGAATTAGTAAGTTCCTTATTTACTATAGAATGTGCCTTAATTGCACTTATTCTTGTCCAGTCCAAGTCAATAGATAAAGTATAAAACTTTCTATAACACATTTGTGTTCAGAGACATTCTTGGTGATAACACATCCAAGATCAAGGTCGCAACCTTTTCCATGCCTAGCCTAGTGGACTTACACTGCATTCACTTCAGAGAATGAATTTGTACGTATTTTTAACATTTATCAAAAGTTCTCATTTTCTTATGAATGAAATACAATCATCTGAGCATATCATCTTATGATAGCTTAGTACCTTATTTCACATTCATATGCATTATTCATGAATCATTTGTCTTCTTTCAAACATATTATGCACTGCTACCACATTCATTTTAGAGAATAGAACGATTTCAATGTAATATGTTTCATGACTAAATTACATTGTTTGCTTTAATAGTCAATATATCATCTATATAGTGCATTGAGACTTAAATTCAATGTCTTATCCATATATTGAT
The DNA here is from genome assembly GCF_900185275.1 of Solanum verrucosum. Classification (NCBI taxonomy): domain Eukaryota; kingdom Viridiplantae; phylum Streptophyta; class Magnoliopsida; order Solanales; family Solanaceae; genus Solanum; species Solanum verrucosum. Next base: position 1,302,424 of record NW_026020058.1, read on the forward strand.
GGTATTTGAATCCAACATCTTATCATCATGGTGCACCAAAATTTGAACATGATGTCTTACCCTCTTGGTACGATTGGACATGAATCCAACGTCTTACCCTCTTGGTGCGATTGAACATGAATCCGTCGGCTTACCCCATTTGGTGCGATTGAACATGAATCTATCGTCTTACCTCGTTGGTGCGATTAGACATGAATCTATCATCTTACCCTCAATTGAGACACACCCTCGAGTCTTTAATAGCAATATACCACATCAATATTGAATATTCAAGTAGTGTATACAATGAGTATTGGAGATGTTAGCCGACAAAAGTGTACAACAATGACAATTGAAGATGAATATGGCACGCTACAGTATGTTCTAGCGTGATAAAGAAAGGAAAATTTGCAAATATTGAATTGAATTTTCTTTTTCCTTTTATTAATTAGCTAGTAGTGCTTAGCTCAAGCCTCAAACTATTTTTTTTTAATATTGAGCAATTTAATTGATCAACAGGATTCATCTTTACCTCAAATTTAAATTGAGTATTCAAAGTAGATAATCTATCCCCCCCCCCTCCCCCCCCCCCCCCCACAAATATCTAATCTTTTTTTTCTTAAAAATAATTTAGATTGCAAATCTCTTATGAATTATAAAGATGTTATAAAATAGTAGAACTCAAGTTGATAGAAATAATTACCATGACATCACCTCGCATCGTGATCATTCAAGATATGTAACACTATGTTGCTCCAAGTAATCAAAAAGAGGCAGCACGACATCTTGCGGCAGAAAACTATGAGGATGGTCAAGAAATACCTATCATTGATTCTTAACGAAGAATGAGCAATTCGTGCTGATAACGTGTTATAAAGCTACAAAATAAGAAGAAAAAAATACTTAGAAGAGAGAAGACTTACTATTTCTCTTGAGGTGTGATTTTACAATGAAGAGGACCCCTCTATTTATAGGGGAAAATTGACTTGCTCCCAAAGTCAGGGTTCCTAAATATTCTCTAACACATAGACATTTACTATATTTATTATAGTGATAGTGTATTATACAATTTTATAAACATTTTACTTATTTGGTACGATTGTATAAATAATTGGGACAATTTTAATAGTTTTACAGGTTATGGATTTTTATGTTTATGAGAAAACATACAACATAAAGTCCAAATTGCATATCGAAACAAAACTTCAACTTCATCACATGATTTCATGTTATGATTTTGTATCATGATTTAAAATCATGACTTGCATGGCCGAACGTGCCCTAAATAACACTCCCTTCATCCATCTTTACTTGTTCAATATACTATTTTGGGATGTCCAATAATACTTGTTTAGTTTATAAAATCAATGAATAATTTATTATGTTGTGTCTATTTTACCCTTGCCATTAATTTTTCAATGTGCAGATGACTTATATTAATAAGAGTGATTCGGTAAAATTATCCGTATCATTTATTACTTCTAATTCTCTATTTCAAATTAATAGTGAACAATTACTGTGATACAGAAGGAGTAAAAGAATTAAAATTATAGCACACATCATATTCATAATAAAACTTAATTAAAATGAGGAAAGTTATAACTATGATGAAGTTCAAACATATAATGCTCTTCCTTCCTATTATTTTAAGTGAGATTTTTCTTTCAATTATATGATAAGAAATTTGTATCCTAAGTAAGCTATGTATGCACTGCTTCATGTAGTAAATATTTGCATGTATCTTGATAACTCAGAAAACATATAATCTTGTGTCGATCATGATATTTTCCTGATTTTGATTTTCAAGTATGTGTATTGTGTCTTGTTCATATTGAGAAACCTCTTCGGAGATCTTGCTTGTTTAAATGGTTGCGACAATCTAAAATTTCATCTTGTTATTAGTGTTCAATTTTTCACCTTGTAGTTCTCTCTCCTATTTTTTCTTCCTCTAGTATGATGTAATGAAAATAGGTAAAAGGGTAAAAAATATCCCTCAATTTTTCTTTACTTGATGTTTTTATCTTTTGTTATGTTAGCTGACCATATTTAACTCCAACGACATCGAATTTATCACTTATATTTCTAATTGGATGAAAAAATTTCAAACCAACAAAATTATCAAAAAAAAATCTGTAATCTAATCAGTCATGATACATCTTAATTAAAAAGAATCTAAACAATTATACCATTTACATAAGAATTTTTCAAAATTTGAGACATAATTAGAGCTAAATTTCTTTTCTCCCTCACTACTCATCACCAAAATTTCTTCATCTCCCCTCTTGCTTAAGTGTATTTATACTATTTCTCTAGTAGATTAGATAGAAAATGTCCAAAATAATTATTCTTCGCAAAGAAAGTCTAGTTGTGGTTTGATTGTCAGAAGTCTAACTTTGAACATTCCATCTATGTGACGACCCATCCGGTCGATAAGGGTAAACCAATGGTGAAAGAATTTGAGCAAAAACACTTTTAGAATAGTGATTTGAAAATTCTAGGCTAGGCCAGTCTCAAACAAAATCTGAGCAAGGTGAGGTGTAAGAAAATTCGGATGGGGAAAATTGTCAAAGCTTGGGTTAGTTTTCCTGTTACCTAAGACATTACTGAGCCAATAAGGCTTTTCGAATCAAATTTGAGTGAGTAAAACTCTCAATATAAAAAATGACGTAAAGGGTTAGTTTGAGATGTCAAGGTTGGAAGGTGTGCTGTGAAATAAAGAATTTTGAAGGGATTTCAGAGTTTCTGTCACGTGCAAGCCACTACAGCGATTGTCACGCCGCTATATCAGGGGAATTAATTTTCTCTATAGAGGGTTATTCCTCTATGATGGTGTTGTTATAGTAGGTTGGGTCGCTATATCAGGGTTAAATCGCATTTTATGCAAAAAATCTCCTAAATTGCTCATTATCCTACAAATTTTATTTTGGGAAGAAGAAGGGCGATCTAATGTATTTTTTTCACTTTTCCACCAATTTCTTCGGTAAAGGTAAGTAATTAATTTTCATACCCCGGTATTTGATTCTTAGGCCTTAGAATTCTTGATGAGTGGTATTAAAGGGGAAGTTTTGTTGTATTTATGGTGGAAAATATCTTGGTTTGGTTGGGATGCTAATGTAACCGATTTGGAGTTAGGATTTAGCTATAATTCAAGTATAATTAGGCCAAGTTGGGTTAATTTTGTGTATTATAATTATTTAGAGACCTAGAACAAGTCAAGAATCGTAAAAACGGAAAGACCCATGTTCAGTAGAGATTCTAAGGCTTGATTCAAGGTAGGTGATGATTGTTATTTTCCAAGTTTATATCTTTATGCATTCTAACTGTTTCTATAGTGAAACCTATATAATGCATGTTTGGAAAAACAAAAGGATTGAGTGTGAAATGATGAATTGTTGATAATTTCATTCAATATAGGTGTTTTGTTTACTTGTATTTACAAGCGTGGTTGCACTTTATATTTCTTGTAATTGTATTTTATTGTGCTTGTGATTGTATTTGTGTGACTAATGGTTGGCTAAGATACAACACCTATTATGTACTAATGGTTGGTTCGGACAATAGAATCAACGAATAGGCTCCCACATAGGATATTGGTGCGCAATAGAGTCACACATGGGAGAGTGACACGCCATCTCTAGTGATTCACGCATTGGAGACTGTGATTGTGATTGTCGCTGCGGTGAATCATGTCGCGACGGCGAGGATGAATCTAAAGAAATCTTGTTTGATCGGCAACATTGGTGTCACGACTCATGCCATTGTGATTGGCACCCACACTAATCCTCCGGTGGGAGAACCATTAATACTAATCAGCTAATCCAAAAACTAAATATTTAAAGATACAGAAGCAGGCTTAAATGCCAAAATAAGTAGGGTTCCCATAAACTCCAAAAGTCTAACAATTCATTACTAAACATTGCGGAAAACATGCCTAGAATCTGAAAGTCAATGTACCAAGACTCTAAGAAACCATCGGTCTAAAGAAAATGGGTACAACCCAATTAAACAAACAAATATCTAACTAGAAAGTCTGAGTCCGGAAAGAGTGAACTCAAACATAGAGAACTCATGGTAGCCTGGAAGAACTGGTTCACCCTTGAATTCAATTGATGACTGATCTCCTAGATGAGGTCTGTCAGTAGCCGCCTAAAGAAGCCCTGTACTTAACAACGAAAGAGCAAGTGCAGTATCAGTAGCCAACCACAGTGTACTGGTAGAATCACGCGGCTATACCAGTAATCATACCATATATAAGCAGTCACAACAAGTAAAGACGCATATATCGAACATATACAATATCAATTATCATTTCAAGAGCAATGTACCATTCCACATTTCCAATATCAAGTAAATTCGCATATATGACAAGTCAATGGTCCCCTCATGGAACCCATACCCAAACTGTTAGTGTACCGGAACGTGGTACCTGATCTGATTAGTGTGCCGGACGTGACACCCGATCCCATATATGCATTGGAACATGGCATCCGATCCAAGTTGGTGTATTGGGAATGTAACACCCGATCCATTCAACAAGCCACAATCTCAATCACAATGTACATTCTCATAATCATACAATCAAGTGTATGTCATGTGTTGATTCAAGACATACAATCATTTGTTTATACTCATTCACATTTGATGATCAATAGTGCAACCTTCACATACATACATGCATTACAATGAAGCAAATACTCACTTACATTACACAAACATGAAATCAAACCATCACCTACCTCAAAACCAAGCTTGAATCCTCCTAAGACACTTGAGTCTTCCCTTTCCACATTGTTTCCGCTTGTTCTAGGTCTACAAACGATTAATACAATGCATGAATCTATAATTAAGGTATAATTTACCCGGATTATAACAAACCCAATAACCTAAGATCCAACTCATGATCCTAAGGTGGAGTTAGGGCTTTTTCCCACCATCTAATTCAGTTCAAAACCCTCCCCGAACAATATATGATCAGGATTCTAAGTTCTACGGATCGAAAAATGGATTAGGAGAGTAAAATCCTTACCTTTTGCACCAAAAGTAGTGGAAAATTGTCAAGAAATCACCTAGGGTCGTCTCCTAGCTCTCAAGAACGAAAATTGCAGAATAATGGCATTTTTGGGGTTTATATCTGACTCAAGTCGCGACTGGACCGCTTGGCGACCCCCATCCCGCAATAGAGGCCCCGCCCTAGCGGCTCGCAAGGAAACAGAGAGTCAAATTTAGATTTCCAAGCCCCCATTTCACAACACACCTTCAACCCATGACACTTAGAAACTATCCGTTCATGCTAAGATCAGTTTTGGAATTTTACTCCCCCGAATTCGATTCCATAAAGTCGTACAGTTTCTTTAACGTCTTGGTTGTGCACTCGTGCGATCAAATTCATTATTAGATCTCTCATTTGTTACAAGAGTTCCCTAGACCTCACTGAATCTAATTTCATCCAAATCTGGACTAGGCTAGGAATTCTTAAGTTACTACAAAATATTTTCTGACCCAAAAATTTTCCCCGATAGCTTTTCTATAACGACGGGAAAAGTCCTTACAATAGACATCAATTTACCCATCACTCTTCCCGAGTGACAACTAGGAAAAAAAAGGCTAAAGTAAGAGTGGAGTAGTACCTGAATCGTCGAACAACTAGGGATACTTGTCTCGCATGTCCTTCTCGGTTTCCCAAGTAGCTTCCTCAACTAGACGATGCTTCCATTGAACTTTCACGGACTTAATCTCCTTGGTTCTCAGCTTCAGGACATCACAATCAAGAATTGCAATTAGTTCCTTCTCATACTGAAGGTATTTGTCTAACAACACTGAGTCCCACTTTATAATGTAAGCCCCGTCCCCATGATACTTCTTAAACATGGATACATGAAACACTAGATGAACTCCAGATAAGATCGGTGGTAACGCCAATCTATAAGACACTGGCCCTACACATTCAAGAACCTCAAATGGACCAATGTATCGAGGACTACGTTTGCCCTTCTTGCCAAATATAATCACCCATTTCATGGGTGATACTTTTAGAAGAACATTCTTACCAGTCTGAAATGCCATGTCTCTTACCTTATGGTCCGCATACTTTTTCTGTCTACTCTGGGTTGCTAAAAGCTTAGCTTGGATGCTTCTTACCTTATCCTGAGCATCCTTCACTAAATCAACCCCCAAAGGTTTCACTTCTCCATCCTCAAACCATCCTACAGGTGATCTACATCCCCTCCCATAGAGTGCCTCCAACGGTGCCATATCAATGCTGGAGTGGTAACTATTATTATTATCCCAATGCCCTCCAAAGTCAATAACACATGCCCTTAATATGTCTTCTAACACTTTAATAGTCCTCTCTGACTGCCCGTCCGTCTGTGGATGGAAAGCTATACTAAAAGTGAGTTGTGTGCCCAATTCATCATGTAATTTCCTGCAAAACTTGGAGGTGACCTGCGTACCATGGTCTGAGATGATAGAAAGGGGCACCCCGTGCAGCCTCACTATCTCTTTCACATAAACCTTAGCCAACTGCTGAGCATTATAATCTATTCTAACCGAAATAAAATGGGCTGACTTAGTCAATTTGTCAACCACTACCCCAATAGGATCAAACTTTCCCAAAGTCTTGGAAAGACCAATTACGAAATCCATAGCTATCCTTTCCTACTTCCATTCCAGAATTGGCATTCTCTGAAGCAAGCCTACATGCCTTTGATGCTCATATTTTACTTGTTGACAATTTTGACACTTAGCCACAAACTCCGCTATATCTTTCTTCATGCCAGGCCACCAATAAAATCGCTCAATCTCGGTACATCTTGGTCACACCCGGATGAATGGAATACCGCAAACCATGGGATTCTATCAAAAATTTCTGAATCAAGTCATCTAGACGAGGAACACAAATCCTTCCTTTAAAGATGAGCACACCCCTCGCATCTAAAGCAACATCTTATGTCTTACCAGACACTGTTTTCTTTCTGAGCGCATTCAAATGCTCATCCTCGAACTGTTTGGCCTTGATCTCATCAATGAACGTGACCCTTACTTCAATGCTAGCTAACACTCCACCTTTCTCTGAGATGCCCAACTGCATGAACTTAGATTCCAAGGTTTGAATCTCCTTAGCCAAAGGTCGCTTGGATGCGGTCAAGCAAGCTAGACTACCCATACTCACCGCCTTCCGACGTAGTGAATTTTCCACTACGTTAGCCTTACCCGGATGATACTGGATGGTCACATCATCATAATCCTTGAGTAACTCCATCCACCTTCACTGTCTCAAACTCATATCCTTTTGAGTGAACACATGTTGCAGACTACGATAATCAGTAAACACCTCACACTTGACACCATAGAGGTAATGTCTCCAGATCTTAAGAGCAAACACTATCGCTGCCATCTCTAAATCATGTGTTGGGTAATTCATGCACCTTTAGCTGCCGCGCTACATAAGCTATAACATTCTTATTCTGCATTAACACAACACCCAAACCCGAATAGAAGTATCATAATAAATAATAAAATCTTTACCTTCCACTGATAGTGCTAGAATAGGTGCTGTGGTCAAAAGGGTCTTGAGCTTTTGAATGTTCTCCTCACATTTTTTGGTCCATTCGAAAGGTACCTCATTTTTGGTCAACCTTGTCAGATGTGTGGCAATAGAAGCAAAGTTCTTCACAAATCTTTAATAGTAGCTCGCGATCCCCACATAACTCCTAACTTCAGTCACAGAGCTAGACCGAACCCAATTCTTAACCACTTCAATCTTTTGGGCATCTACCATTACCCCTACCCTTGAAACTACATGCCTCAAAAAGGCAACTGAATTCACCCAAAATTCACACTTAGAAAATTTTGCATATAACTTTTGTTTCCCAAGAACACCAGAACAATACGAAGATGGTCGGCATGCTCTTCCTTATTCTTTGAATAAACCAGAATATCATTCTTAAAAACAAATCGAGAAATGGTTTGAACACACCATTCATCAAACTCATGAAAGCTGCAGGCGCATTTGTTAACCCGAACGACATAACTAGAAACTCATAGTGTCCATAGCGGGTCCTAAATGCCCTATTTGGTACATCCTCATGCTTAATCTTTAACTGATGGTAACCAAAACTTAGATCAATTTTAGAGAAAACTGACGCACCTTGTAACTGATCGAAAAGATCATCTATTAGAGGCAGTGGGTACTTGTTTCAAATGGTGACCCTATTTGATTGCCGGTAATCTATGCACATCATCATACTACCATCATTTTTCTAAACAAACAAGACAAGAGCACCCCACGAGGATGCACTAGGACAGATGAAACCCTTATCAAGAAGTTCTTGGATTTGAGCCTTAAGCTCTCTCAACTCTACCGGGTCCATGCGATACGGAGGGATGGAAATAGGGCGGGTACTAGGTTCCAAATCAATGCAGAAATCTATATCCATATCCAGAGGCATACCGGGAAAATCAATAAGGAACACTTCTCTAAATTCTAACACTAGAGGACTAGACTCAATAGAGGGAAACTCAACCTTAACATCCCGAATATGAGCCAAATACACCAAACAACCCTGCTCCACCAATTTCGTAGCCCGAATGGAGGATATGACCTTAGCTAGCTTAAGCTTCTACATCCCTTTCCACTCTAATTTTTCCCTACCGGGGATCTCTAGAGTCACAGACTTAGAATTATAATTAAGCACAACATAATAGGAGGACAACCAAGTCATGCCGAAGATTATATCAAAGTTAGTCATTTCCAAAATCACCAAATCAACCCAAGTCTGACAACCTATAAACAAGATAGGACAAACACGATACACATGGGTGACTATGACAGACTCTCCAACTGGGGTAGAAACATGGATGAGGGCATCAAGTACATCACATATCATATCAAATCCCAAGGCAAACTGAACAGACACATAGGAATAAGTAGAACATGGATAAAATAACACATTAGCCATCCGATTACAGACAATAATAGTACCAGTGATCACTGCGTCAGAAGACTCTACCTCGCACTTGCCTGGAAAGGCATAACACTGAGCCTTGTCATCTTGATGGGCGACTTCCCAATCTGACTACGCCGTACCTCTGCCTGCGTTACCATTTCCCAGACCTCTGTGGCCTCACTGATTTCCTCCTCACACACTTTGTGGACGCCCTCTACCATTATTACCATTGCTCGTGGGTACCAGTGCTCTAGTTTGCTGTTGCGTGAAATCCAACAAGCGCGGTTGGGGACACTCTCTCCTCATATGCCCAGGTTCTCCATAATTATAACAAGTACGATCAAAAGATGGTCTGCTGCCCGCCAAAGGTGTGGCTCCCTGGCTATCTTGAATCAAATTCTGAGGTGGAGTTCCTGAGTAGTTACCTGTGAATACGGGTATAGTGGATTGAATTAGCTGGGCTACAAGTGTCAGCTTCCCTAAACTTCTGGAATAGGAACCCTGAAAGTTTCCTGTGGTCTTAGCTTTCTTATCCAAAGCCTTAGCCTACTCATCATGTCTAACTCCTTCTGCTTTCTTCACAAAGTTGGTCACCTCATTGAAATTTTTTCCTGCAGAAGTCATGTAAATACCTGAAGTTCGGGGTTCAATCATTTGACAAACAGACGAATCCTCTCCTGTAGTTACCAACGGTTGTAGAATATTAGATAAGCCATGGAACTTAGCCTCATAAGCAGCTAAAATCATACCACCCTGCTCTAAAGCCATGAACTCATCCTTGTTGCTATCTCTCAAAGTCCGGGGCACATACTTATCCAAGAACATAACATGAAACTGGGTCCAAGTTAGTGGGGGTAAAGCTGACGATCTACATTCCACATAAGCTCTCCACCACTGCTTAGCCTCACCTTGAAGCTCAAAGGTCACAAACTCTACTCCATGCTGATGGACAATACCCAACTTATGCAACCTCTCATAACAATCTAAGATGAACTCATAAGCGTCCTCACTCTCAGAACCATGGAATACCGGAGGCTTCAGTTTCAGAAACTTGGTCAACATTTCGTGTTCATTACCAGTCATCACAGGACCTAACAAAGGACATAAAAAGGCAATAGTACCTATAGTTCCTCCTACCTTGGGGACAGTGAAAGCAATAAGGGGATTGGCGGGGGTTTGAGTTTCTTGAACTGCGGGAAGAATTCCAGGGCCAACCAATCCTTTCAAGAAAGACATAATTTGTTGAGCTAACACTGGGTCTAAAGGAGAAAAACATGTAGTCTCATCTTGCACCTCTTCCCCTTGTCCAACATCTTCTTGATTCTCAACCTCTACATTTTCCTCTATCTCTTCATGATGCGCAGGAGGAACCTTATTTTTGGGAGCATTCATAACCGAAACCCCACCCCTAGCAGGTGCTACAATTCCTCGGCCTCTACCCCTTGCTCTTCCTCTACCCCTGCCTCCACTGTGACCTCTTGCTGTGGACTCCTCAGTAGGCTCATTGACGAGAGCTATGGGCCTGACACCGTTGATTTGATTGTTAACCATCTGCGAACAAAAGAGTGAATGAGATTAGATACTAGTTTGGATCGCTAGATACCAATTGGAATCAAGTTATAGCACGAAAGGAGACGAGATAAAACAGAGAGATTTCCTAAGATCCTATAGCCTCTCGAAGAAAAGTACAGACGTCTCTATATTGTTCCACAAGACTCTACTAGACTCATTTTGGTACACAGAGATCAATAAACCCAGGGATCTGATACCAAATTTGTCACGACCCAAACCGTCGTGATTGGCACCCACACTAACCCTCTGGTGGGAGAACCATTAATACTAATCAGCTAACCTAAGAACTAAAAATTTAAAGATACGGAATCATGTTTAAATGCCAATATAAGTAGGGTTCCCATAAACTCTGAAAGTCTAACAATTAATTACTAAAACATTGCGGAAAACACCCTTAGAATCTGAAAGTCAATATACCAAGACTCTAACAATCCATAAGTCTAAAGAAAATGGGTACAACCCAATTAAACATACAAATATCTAACTAGAAAGTCTGAGTCTGGAAAGAGTGAACTAAAACATAGAGAATTCATGGCAGCCTGGAAGAACTCGCTCACCCTTGAATTCGATTGATCACTGATTCCTAGACGTGGTCTGTCAGTAGCTGCCTGAAGATGCCCTGTACTTAACAAAGAAAGAGCAAGTGTAGTATCAGTACACAACCACAGTGTACTAGTAGGATCACGCGGCTACCCCAGTAAGCACACCATATATAAGCAGTCACAATAACTAAGCACGCATATACCGAACATATACAATATCAATTATCATTTCAAGAGCAATGTACCATTCTACATTTCTATTATCAAGTAAATTCGCATATATGACAAGTCAATGGCCCTCTCATGGAACCCATACCCAAACTGTTAGTGTAGCTAAATGTGGTACCCGATCCCAACTAGTGTGCCAGACGTGACACCCGATCCCATACATGCGCCGGAACGTGGCACCCGATCCAATTTAGTGTGTTAGAACGGAACACCTGATCCATTCAATAAGCCACAATCACAATCACAATGTACATTCTCATAATCATACATTCAAATGCTGATTCATGGCATACAATCATTTTTTTTATAGTCATTCACATTTGATGATTAATAGTTCAACATTTGTATACATACATGTAATAGAATGAAGCAAATACTCACATACATTACACAAACATGAAATCAAACCATCACCTACATTGAAACTATGCTTGAATCCTCCTAAGACACTTGAGTCTTTCCTTTCCGGATTCTTTCCGCTTGTTCTAGGTCTACAAACGATTAATACAACGCAAAGATCAATAATTAAGGTGTAATTTACCTGGATTATAACAAACCAACTAACCCAAGACCCAACTCATGATCCTAAGGTGCAGCTAGGGCTTTTTCCCACCATTTAATTCAGTTCAAAACCTTCACCCAACAATATATGATCTAGATTATAAGTTCTACGGATCAAAAAATGGATTAGGGGAGTAAAATCCTTACCTTTTACACTAAAAGTAGTGGAAAACTGTCAAGAAATTTCATCGGGTCTTCTCCTAGCTCTCAAGAATGAAAATTGCAGAATAATGGCATTTTTGGGGTTTATTTCCGACTTAAGTCGCGACTGGCCCGCTGTGGCGGCCCCCATCCTGCCACAACGGCGCTGCCCTGGCGGGAATTATCCTGTCCTAGCGGCTTGCACAAAAATAGAGAATCAAAATTTAAATTTCCCAGGCTCCATTTCACAACACACCTTCAACCCATGACACTCAGAAATTATTTGTTCACACTAAGATAAGCTTTGGGAGTTCTACTCACCGGAATTCGATTCTGTAAGGTTGTACGATTTCCTTAACGTCTTGGCTATCCACTCATACGATCAAATTTATTATTATATCTCTCATTTGTTACAAGATTTACCTAGACCTCACAGACTCTGGTTTTGTCCAAATCTGGACTAGGCTAGGAATTCTCAAGTTACTACAAAAAGTTTTCTGACCCAAAATTCCCCCTGATAGCTTTTCTATAACGACGAGAATGGGTCGTTACAGTTGGTTCCATTTCAAGTATGGCAGATGAAAGTTGTAAAATGGGTCATTAGACTTTGCTGGAACTGTAGAAGTCATAATAATTCCTTTATTCCTCAAATCTTTTCATTAATTAGACAATCGTATAAATTTTTGTAGTAAAGAAAATATAGCAATAAATAAAGAAGTATATCAAGGTGATTGTGTTAGAAAAATCCTCATGATGATTGAAATGTAAATATACAAAGCAAAGAAGGTGATTGAGTTTTTTTGAATGGCTGAAAAGGTATATGGGGAAGAGGAAACCTTGAAAGAAACCCTAGAGAGAAAGAGAGGCGATGGATTGAACAGGTGAAAGAGGCAAGTGTATAGAGGAAGGCAATTTATTGGATTGTGTCACGCCCCGAGCCAACATCGTGGACATGGTTGGCACTCGAGAACCATCGTTGTCCCCAAGCGAACCCTTGGTCTGGCTCAATACTCAGTGGAAGACTTAGTCAACAACTTTGGAAACTCAAATGCAAAGACTAACTCATAAGATCTCATTACTAGAATAGTTTAATTTAATATAGTCTGAAATACTCAATAAACATAATTGTTCAACTCAAAGTCTTTAAAACATCAATAAGGGACAATGAAGGACTCCTCATACTACTATTGTCTATGAAGCCTCTAATAGCTTTGATAGATATCAGAACAAGACCCACAACATCTTAACAAAACAATTCCATCATGTGAAGCCCTTCTGAAAGCAAAGAGGCTCACCAACGCTAGATGGAATGCGATGGGATCAATGAAGCGCCGATTGATGTCCCTGAATACATGTATCTGCATCATGATACATGACAAATGACATTAGTACATTGAATGTACAAGCATGTAAGGGGAAAACTAATCATAGGGATACATAGTTGAATTGATAGAAAGGGAAAACATACTCAACTCAACTCAACTCAATATGAAAGCAACAATAAAAGGTGCAAGATGTATAAAGCTTTTAAAACAGTAGATAATAACTCAAATATATATAAAAATACACTAATAAAATTTTAACTTTTATTTGGGAGATTCTCCAACCGACAATTCTCACTATGAGCTAAGTGATGATACCACGTCCCACCTACGCTGCCAAAACTGTCCTATACCTTTCTGGGGTATAGAACAACCTCAAATAAGTGAATCCACTAAGCTATGCTTAAAATCAATAAGGAATCATCTAAAAATTATGATAGTTTACCAATGTTGGCTACATGGTTTATGAGGAATATGAGTTGTATGAACTCATCCCTATATTGGTGCTCAATACAACTCCTAATAATAACATAACTCATCCTCAACTTGAGATTATTACTTAAAAGATTCTCTTAAAAGAGATAATGCTCAAAACTCATCATGAACTCATTTATAAATCAAGGTTTTCTCTCATTTTGAACGTTAAAGTGTGTACACTTTGGAAATACTTAGTTCCCTTATACTCATTTTGAAATATGAAAATCAACTCTCCTCTTTCTCTTAGTCATTCACTCAAGGCTTAAAACAAGTTTTAGATGATTGTAAAAGACTTCTCAAAATGACTCAAAAGGATTTCTCGAAGTTTACTCTTAATCTTTACTTTAATTTGACTTAAAGATTTAAGAGTTATGATTAGGATATATAGGATCTCTCAATTATTAATAAAGGCTTAGATAGTTAGTATTGAGAAGAGAGCGAAGAAACAACATGAAAGAACTTCTATGGGACGAAGCACGGAGAAGAAATAGGCCTGACGACCCTAACATACTGCTGGCGTAGGGTGCTAGACCTCAGACTACTAAAGGTTGTTTGGGGCGTACTGCTGGCGTGGCGAGGCGTGGCGTGCCTGGCCCTGAACAGTAGTTTGGGTGCACTGCTGGTGCAACGCCTCATCCCCTACCCAGATTTTTGATGAATTTTTCTCGCTCAATTCAAGGCCTTGCTCATCTAAAATCAAATGATTTCCTCCCAAAATCACTTGGATTCATAAAACCAAAAAAATTAATCGAAAACCCACTCAAGTCCATCAAGAACAACACTCATTCACAAGACCCTAACCTCAAGAACTTTACAAGACTTCATCATCAAAGAATGGAGCTAAAACTTCAAGAATTTCTCAAGAATTTAAATCAACCAACCTCAAGAGCGAGTTTATGGATGAAAATCACATGATTGACATGAGGGCGAACAAACCCAACACTATGAGAGCTTACATACCTCGAAAGAACCAAGTTCTTGGTGAAATCTTCAAGTTCTTGAAATAATGCTTGAATCCTTTGTTCTTTTCCCCTCTTGAACTTCTCTCCAAACACCCTACGCTCTTTTGGATTGAATGAAAGTTGATCTCAATCAGGTTAGACCCCTATTTGGGTGAGGAAAATGTTCTAGGCTAGTGGGGTAAGAAAAAAACCAAAATATCCGTTCTTAAAATGGATGAAAAATGCTTTAACTAGAGAGGCTGCACTCAAATAGACATAAATCCTTCATGCGAACTCAAAATTAACAAACTCTGCGGTGTTGGAAAGAGTACTCAAAGACCTTTGATTTGATAGATCATGGGCCACCTAACTCATTCTGTGATGAATGTTATGGTCATTTGAAGTTGACCCACTACTTAAACATTGACCAATGTTCAATGTGTTACAATATCTCTCCCTTGGGAACATTCGTCCTAGAAGGAGTTTGCTCTAGCTAGAACAGGGTTGGAATACATTTAACAACCTCATCTCAAGTATGCAACACACAATTTACATATACTCAATATATCCACATAAAGAGTACCAAGAAAAGAGTTAGTACCTTAGTTTTGAATTTCTTCGGAAGCAAACAGATGTGGGTATCTATTCTTCATATCCTTATCATCCTTCCAAGTAGCTTCCTCAACAAATTTATTCCTCCATAAGACCTTGACTGATGAAACCTCCTTGGTTCTCAACTTACGAACCTGATGATCAAGAATCTGAGGGGTTATATCCTCATAAGATAGGCTATCCTTAATACCAATATTCTCAGTAGGTACTATGAGTGAAGGATCTCCCAAACAATTCTTTAGCATTGACACATGGAACACCGGTGTCAGGACCTAGGGGTACACCCTAGATGTAACATGGCGTACAAGACCTCGAGAGGCCTCATACAAGCTACTTAGCTTTCATAACATAAGATAATAGAAATGAGCGGGAATTTAAAACATTTTCAATCAATATCAAAGTCTTTATAAAACGAGTGGAAATCTATTACACTTGTCTCAAACCATCTAATACATGAAAGTCTTTGGGACACAGCCCATACAATAGTCCAAAACATCAAATAAAAGACATAGGGAAATGGTGGTCTAATCCTCAAATCCTATGAGGACTCACCAAAGCTTCAAGTCTTGCTCTACTATGATCCTAGCCACGGGGATGAGAATCGATATCGTCGGACCCTACATTTGGATAAGAAATGAAGGCAAGAGTATACGTTAGTACAAAGATGTACTAAATATGATAGCTAGCATAAACATCAACATAGACATAACATAAGCATTAGTCAACATAAGACATAAGCTATAAGAATAAGAGATAACAACATGAGTCATAAGCATAATCAATGCACATAGATAATCATAATGTAAGAGGAACACTTCTTGAAGTAACCTCATTTATTCTTAATCAAGACTTAGGTAATCCACCTCTAGTCAAACATATCAAGGAAGGCAACTCAATCAACAATCCAATCTAATGTATCATCATACAAGTAAATGTCATATTAAAACATACTTACGATACTTCCTTGAAGTAACTTTGTTTCATCATAACTATACTACTTTGATTAGGGACTAGTCTCTCTTTAGCTATTTCTACAATTCATGGAAGACTGCTTCTTTACTAGTCCAAGTCAAGTCATTACCCATGAATGGTTACTATTTACCAATTCAAGGCTACCAAGGAAAAACACCTCATCATGCTTAACCAAGCTATCATGGAAGAAATCTTCTTATGCAAGTCCAAGCTACTGAAGGAAGGGTACTATTGCTCAATCCAAGCTACCAATGAAATGGTTTGGCCTTACCAAATCAAGCTATCATGCAAGCATCCTCTCATACTAGTTCAAGCTAACCATTGGAAGGGTACTATTGCTCAATCCAAGGCTATCCATGAGATCTACTAACTCAAGCTACCATGCATGGTATTGTCTTACCAAGTCAAGCTATTCGTGAAGGGATCTCATATCACCACTTCAAGCTATCATAGTTCATACATGCTTTGATTCAGTTTAGGTGAGCAAGCCTTTCAATCTAGAATCATTCTATGTGAGAAAACCTTTCACATTTATACATTCATGGTGTTGATCATGTGGGTAAATCCTTCCACAACAATTCTATATACAAATCAACAATCATCATATAACTTTACTCTCAAAGCCCTACTGATCATCATTCATCATAAACAATCATAATCCACTCATTTGGATCAACACCCATAATATTAGAAGAAACCCTAACTGGAATTAGGAAATTCTTCTTCTAAATTGGACAAATCATGGGGCTCCATGGATGAAAAGCCATCATACCTTGATAACAAAGCCCACAATTTCTTGAGGATTGGAGACTTGACGTTGATCCTAGCTCCAACTCTTTCTTCTTCCTCATGTTCTACAGAGAGAATATTTGAGAGAAGAATTTTGGGATTTCTTTGGGGTTTTGAAATAATGACTTGAATGGGTGAATTTAGGGGTGAAAAATACTTACATAGTGTTCTGTACGTAGGCAAAATGACACTACATTGATTTAATTAAAACCAGAAAACACCCATGTGCTGTTAAAATAACTGCCAACTTTTGACCTACGGACCCCCGACCGACGAACCGTTGATCGACCTATGGTCCATCCTAGTTGATCGTCGGTAGATATAGAGATATTTGGCTACCTACAGACCCCTGGATCACAGACCGTGGTCTGACCTATGGTTCGTTGGTCAGGCCGTGGTCCTGAAGTCTGAACCTAGTCTGGGGTGCCCAACCACGAACCCTACCTCTGGTCCGTGGTCCGAACCACGGCACTGTCGATTGGCACCTGCAACTTTCTAAAACTTCTATTCTACCTTTTTTCGAATTTGGGGTGTAACAACCGGGTGAACTGCTACTAATTCTGACAGTAGCTCCAACTCATAAGCTATATGCCAATCCTCTTGGATATCCTGTAAGGACCAATGTACCAGGGACTGAGTTTCCCCTTCTTACCGAATCTCATAACACCCTTTATAGGTGAAACCTTCAAGCAAACCCAATCGTCATCCTCAAATTCTAAGTCACTTCTCCTAACATTTGTATAGGATTTCTGACGACTTTGAGTTGTTTTCAACCTTTTCTGAATGATCTTCACTTTCTCCATAGCTTGATGGACCAAGTTGGGTCCTATCAAACCAGTTTCACCATCCTCAAACCATCCAATATAAGATCTACATCCTTGCCCATAAAGAGCCTCAAAAGGAGCCATCTGGATGCTAGAGTGATAATTGTTGTTGTAAGCAATCTTTATGAGAGGTAAGTGGTCATCCCAATAACTCTTGAAATCGATGATACAAGCCCTCAACATATCCTCTAAAGTATGGATCGTACGCTCTGCTTGATCATCAATCTCAGGATGGAAAGTAGTACTCAAATTTACCTTCGAAACCTAAACCTTTCTGGAAGACTTCAAAAATTGTTCGGTGAATTGTGCACCTCTATTTGAAATAATGGAAACATGAGCTCCATGAATTCTAAATATCTCTTAAATAAATAACTTGGCATAATCTTCTATCGAAAAGGTAGTTTTTACCTGCAAGAAATGGGCTGATTTAGTGATCCGATCTATAACCACCCAAATCGAATCATGCTGCATACGAGATCACAGAAAGATAGTAATGAAATCCATATTGATCATCTCCCACTTTCATTCCGTAAGATCTATATTCTGAGCCATACCACTGGGTCTTTGGTGCTCTACCTTGACTTGTTGGCAATTTAGGAACTTGGCAACAAAATCTTCATTACACCTCTTCATACTACTCCACCAATAGACTTCTCTCAAGTCACGATACATCTTTGTGGAACCAGGACGGATCAAATATCTGGAGCTATGAGCTTCTTCCATGATTCTCTCTTGGAGTTCATTCACACTTGGTACACACAATATACCTTGATACCTTAATACACCATCTCCCCTTGTTCAAAAGCCATCACCTTTTGCTTATGACCATTCACTTTTAATTCAAGTAAAACGGGGTCTTGGTCCTGTTTCTCCTTCACCTCAGATATTAATGATGATTCAGACCCATTCATCACCACCACTCCACCCTCATTGGAATCTAACTAACGGATTCCCAAACGTGAAAGTCTGTGAACATCTTTGGCCAATTCTTTCCTGCCCTCCTCAACATGGGTAGCACTTCTCATAGTACCTACTCAAAGCATCAGCAACAAAATTAGCCTTACCTGGGTGATAGAGGATATTCATGTCATAGTCCTTGAGCTACTCTAACCACCTATTGTGTCTGAGATGAAGCTCTTTCTGGCTGAAAACATACTGAAGACTTTTGTGATCGATGAACACATCTACATGAACACCATAGAGATAATGACACCATATTTTCAAAACGATTACTACAACAGCCAACTCGAGATCATTAGTCGGATAATTCTTCTCGTGAATCTTAAGCTGTCTGGAGGCATAAGCTATAACTTTGCCATTATGCATCAATACACAACCAAGTCCAACTCTAGACGCATGATAATACACAATAAAGCCTTGCGTACCTTCTGGTACGGTTAACACTGGACAATAGTTAATGCGGTTTTCAATTCGTGAAAGATTTTCTCACAAGCTTTAGAACATTGAAACTTTACTGTCTTCTGAGTCAACTTTGTCAACGGGAATGAAATAGATGAAAACTCTCCACAAACCTTCCATAATAACCAGCCAATCCCAAGAAACTCCTTCTGGTCCAGTTCTGCACTACTTCAATCTTCTTAGTGTCAACTCGAATCCCCTTACTAAAAACAATATGGCCCAAGAATTCCACGAACTCAAGACAAAACTCACACTTAGAAAATTTAGGATACAACTCTTTATCCTTGAGAGTTTGGAGAACTATTCTGAGATCACTAACATCATCCTCTTTATTCCTTGAATAAATCAATGTCATCAATGAATACAATCACAAACATGTCAAGATATGACTAATAATATATTCAGAAGCTCCATGAATACTCCAGGGGCATTAGTCAAACCAAAAGACATAACAAGAAACTCATAATGACCATAACGGGTACTGAATGCTGTCTTCGGGATGTCACTTTCTCTTACTCTGAACTGATGATAGCCAAATCTAATGTCTATTTTAGAAAAGTAAGTGGCACCCTGATACGCTCAAATTACACCTCCTTACAGAAGTATAAGCGATCGTTATCAAGTAAAGAACCCAACTTGTAGGTTGGGATCGATCCCACGATGAAAATGGTTTAGACTTTACTTTAAGTAACAATTATATTTAATTAGTCAAATTATTTCCAGAAACATGTAATAAAAGGGGGGTTGTGCTTGTGTGAAACAAATAGTAAGAACTTAATAAGTAATCAATAATCAAACTCAACTTTAGTTGTTATCAAGATAAGAGAAATGACTAGGGTATACGTGTTCTCCACAATCTCATAACGTAGTAATCCTAGTAATAGCAATCCTTTTCTAGTGTATTACATGCAAAGTGATAAGTTAGGTATCTCTAAATCCTTGGTCCGGTATCTAGAGAATTTCACCCCGCACCTTGGTCCGGCTACGTGTGTATAATTTACTAACCCTTACCTTAACCTCATATTAGACATCATAATCGATGTTTGGCTTAGTTATTACTTCGCACCAATCGACACTAGCCTATTAGATAGAATCACACTAAATCTATGTTGATAATTCTTTTCTTGTTAATTACCTCCTTGGTTCGGCAAGTAGTAACAAGGCGAGTTCTAACGTTGGCCACCGTTAAAAAGACTTCTAAACGAAAGAATTATCAATGCATGCAAAATACTAGTCAAGAATTGCTTATTTACTGTTCATACTTTGTTAATCGCTCATGGTTCCCACAATCCTAGTTGTGGATTTAGTTACTCATATTGGCAAGAACACAACTCATAATTGTAGATGAAAAAATCATGAACTTACGTAAAGAGAATGATAAACCCAGAAATTTAACTTGAATTGCAAGGCCAAAATCTTCAAAACGAACTTGGGAAATCAATAATTGCTAGAGTTGCAAATTAATCTCCAAAGTTACAAAGTAAAACTAGAATAATAATGTCTAACCCCCAAAAACGAGGTTTACATGTCCTATTTATAGAAAACAAATCCTAAATTAAAAAGGAAACAAATCAAGGAAAGTTTTGTTCAGGTACGCGTCTTCAATCCACGAGATCGACTTACGGACCGTCGATGGATCTATGGTCCGTAAGTCCCTTCCGTCAATCGGGACTTAGAAAATATTTTCAGCTTCCAAAAATCAGCTTCTCTGAAGCAAACGACGGACCAGCAGTACAGACCGTAGATCGACCTACGGTCCGTCAATCCCCTCTGTAGCTCCATACTTAGAATCTTCAAAAATCAGGTACTGGAACCCTTGCAGTATCACTCTACGGATCAACAGTACGGTCCATAGATCAATCTACGGACTGTTAATGGGCACCGTGGTTCCACATTTGGTCAGATTTCCCTGATTTGTCCTCAATACCATGCCTGTTGATCTACGGTCATAACCTACGGACCGTGAATGGACCTACGGTCCATAGATCACCTCCGTGAATGCCCTGTTTCTGCATTTCCTTCAGCTATCTCTAAACTTCCGCGCCTGAACACCTTTCCTGCAAAACATGATAAAAACACATAAAAACCAATATAAAAAGCCCCTAGACACACACAACTTGTAAGTGAAATGTATTAGAAATACCGTAAACTCACGGTATATCAACACCCTCAACTTAAATTCGTTGTTTGTCCTCAAGCGACGCACTACAACTCTAAACGACACTTGTGTAGAAGCAAGCATTTCTAAACTCAAGCAATCACATGGATCTCTACCTCCTCATTGTTCGGGTGCACATTCGTTCTCTTAGACTCGACAGGCCAACTCATGTGGATCACATCATGACACAGACCAACCAACTGACACACAACAGACACCTTCTCACTGTCACCCAGGTACCAACTTTCCGACGATGTAACTAGTGCCCTTACTTCAAACGAAATCCCCTTTTCGCAAAAATTTAATGTCATTCATGGTACAAGGATTTATTCAACACTCACGCTCAGAAGTAATTTCAAATACAGTTAGTGCTTATTGCCATAAGCTTGCCCTTATTTTCACTGCTTAGACTCTCCAAACTAGACTCTAGGATCACTATAGGTATTTATTGTCTTGTAACATACGCTCAGGGTTAGGTGTGGTACATTTGGGTACTACTTAGTGACTTTCTGCCCTCCTTGTCATTACACTAGGCTTTTAACCTCTTTTTGCCCTATTTTTTGTCATATTATTGCTTTACCTTCTTTCCCTTAATTTTCTTCAACCATGGATGTGACTTTAGACTTTGTAGCTCATTTTCCTTTTATTTTATTGTTCCTTTCGCTTTTAACAAGTCACATCCTTTCCTCACGTTTTCCCTTTTTTTTATTTTTTTTATTTTTCCACTCTTTTATACCCATTTTTCTTTCAGTTTCCTCTTTCATAGCCACCCTCAACTTATGGATTTTTCGTTAGTTGAGGTGCACAATACCCGATGTCAGGTTAGGGCCAAGATTGAAGTTACTTTTTACATTAGCCACCCTCAACTTAGGCTTTTGACCTAAGCCAAAGTGCACATGTCCAAGGAGGGACCGGGGCCAACATAGTAGATTATGGAAAAGTGAGTTCAGGGTTTTAGAAAGAAATGGTTTATTTTTAGGCTCAAAGTTGGATCAAAGGGGACAGTTATTTCATTTGGTTGAATCCTTCTAGGCAATTTGTGGATTTTTCAGAACAATGGCCTATGATCACTTCCTATCCTCTAGATTGAATTGTCTTAGCAGGACTAACCGGGCAAGTTCTAGTTTTGCACAAAACCGTTTGAACAGTCAATGATTCTCACTCACTCTTGGCACATAGTTTCATTATCAGATTATCAGATTACCCAGTTCAAGTTTCAGGTCTAGTCATGCCATCAAGTCGATTGTTACTATGTCATACTCAGAGCCAACACAATCAACTAATCGTAGCCTACTTCTAGCACACAACCCAGAATCTGACGGGTATCATTTTTCATAAGCTATCATGCTTCATTTTGTATCATGCTTCTACACATACAATCCTAAGACATGACGGTTCAACAAAAAATAAATAGTCTCTTGGGGAAAAAGAACACAGGCAAGAAAACCCCAAGAGAGGATTCATGAGTTGGGTTATTCAGACTTCACCCTATCACTCACAATCCATTTACCCCACCCCCAACAAAAATAGATGCAATTGTCCACAATGCATATAGAAACAGTAAAAGAAAATGGATTTGGGTGAAGCAAACCTGTGGCGCAAAGCGCCGGCAACTCTTCAACAAGCAGGGGGTCTGGTTTCCTGGAACCCGCTAGAACATCAGTGGGGGCACCCTCAGTAGTGCCCACCTCAGCAATCCTAGAACCCTCAGCAGTGCTCTCTATCAACCGCTCCGCACCATCAGTGGTGCTCACAACGTCCCTCAAAATAGGCTGACCCTCTGCAACTGGGGCAGAGCTCGATGCCCCTGCAGCTCTCTCACGCACCCTCTGCTGGCGCAACTCTTCGTCTGCAATCGAAGTCCTCCTAGCCTCCTTCTCCTGCCAACGCTGTCTTTACTGAGCTTTCTCTTTCTCCGTGCGATGAGAGCGGTGCCACTTGCCCTTGGCATGTGTCGGTGCAGGCCCCTCTTCGGCGGTCCCACAGAATAGAGCCTCTAGCACTGTATCATTAGCCAGTGCAGTGGGAGCAGCCTGAGTCTCAACTGAAGGTGCAGCAAGAAGGGCATCAACGTCAGCCCGGAGGCTGGCTAAGTCAGCCTGCAAAACAGATAGCTCTATGCTCGGAGCTGATTGCTCAAGGACTCGTAACTCAAAGGCATCAAGGCGCTTATTAACAGCCTGGACCTTTTGGTCCATCATCTCCTCCATCCTGCGCTCCATTCTAGCTTCGGACTCGGCAATCGACTTTTGCATCCACGGCTGGATGTGATGCAGCAGTGTGGCCATCTGCGCCTCTAACTTCTATACTCTGGCCATCGGGATAACCGTCGCTCCTAACTGTGGTGTGGACCGGGAAGAGCTAGGAGCAATACTAGCTGCCTGAGAAGAGGAGCTTGGGACAGTGTCAGTGTGGTCTGGGATAATGGGGTCACCACCCTGTGCCTACCCCACAGTGTCTGTAAGATCGGAACCCAATGGAGGTACCTCAATCTGGGGCTCTCTGCGAGGTGCTGCCACATTTGCCTCATCTCGAATAAGGCCGATGTCCAATGCCCATGTAGGGTGGACTAACTTGTCACAATGCCAGATCGGCACTCCAGAGTCCCTGCATAAATGAAAAATCAGACATGGGAAGGGGTAAGTAGTGAAGGTCCTGAAAGCTCTCTCGTGAATCTCTGCCAGCAGCATGCGGGCAAAGTCGATCTCTACTCCTGCTACCAGCGCTGCAACCATCACCGCTCTGTCCCAAGTGACTTGATTGTCAGCTTTTGTAGGCGACACTCTGTTACGTACCAACAGCTAGAAGAACTTGGCCACAAAATTTAATGTGGCCTTCCAGATGCCCCAACCGTGGAGCAACGACCCATTCCGCCCACTCGCCATCCGCAACAATGTACCTAGCCAGCCATAGTATAACAACCTCTCGCTGCTCAGCATTCCTCTGAAAAGCGCCACTCCGCACGATGTCCCAGCGGTAATCAAACTCTGAAATGTTAGGAGACCAAGAGTGGCCCGTGGTAGGACCATAGAGAAAACGGCTAATGGTGGCGGGTGATATGTCCACCGGACACCCTCGAACCAAGGTGGAAGTGAGCGGAGCCTGAGCTAGTGGCTTTGACCGCTTGGAAATGGAACCGCGGAGAGTGGCCGCATAGGAAGCATAAAACTCTCGTACAATCTCCTCGCTATACGTCCCTGGGTCTCGAGCCATCTAGTCACACTTGTGAAGGTTGAACAACCGGTGAATATCTGGAACAGTATGCAAGCTCCCCGTGAGGACTCTGCGCTTCTCTGTAATCAGTCGGGCCATTTTTTGTTTGTTATTGACCATCTTAGCATCCCGATAGATTTGCCATTGACCTTCTACACACCACTTATTCAGCTCGCTGTCTACAGGAGTGGGGTCATTATTCCGTGGTGCAGGTATGGACTCTGAGCTAGTGGCCTCGTCAGACAAGGCTGCTTAGTCATTCTCTCCAGACCCTGTGGATGATTTGGCATTGGACCCTGTAGCATGGGTAGACTCTGATTGTGAAGAGTGGGCAGACTGGGATCCTGAGGCATGGGCAGACTCGGACCCAGACATAGGTCCCTCTGAACTGGAAGCAGCCCCAGTTGGTGACCCGATCAGTATGTGCTCCTCATCAGACTGGGAGACAGTGACTACGTCGGGGAGCACCTTTCGGGGGGTGCTTCTGGGTGCATCGTGAGAAGCCCTAGGGTTGAGAGGCACATATGCTGGGTCAGAGTCGTTATCGGTGTCCTCATCAATTAACTGGAATCTAGGGGCAATAAATTTGGAATTACCCCGTTTTGAGTAGGTGACCATCTTCTTGGGTGCCATCGTACCTGTGGGAACGATATTAGTGCCAAAACTAACCATACGCAGCAAAAGAAACTTTTAGAATTGGTAACGACCCTCAACTAAGTCCACAAAAATTTTTTGACAGATGCTACAGTGGTCATCCACGGAGGAGACTTACGGTGCGTAGACTGATCTACGGTCCATGGATCTCTTCCGTGGATCAGGGGGCCTAACATATAGGTCACAGATTTAAACCACAGAAGTTCAGA
>NW_026020058.1:1388522-1403147 GCF_900185275.1 Solanum verrucosum
AATCTATACACATTCTAAGGGAACCATCCTTCTTCCTCACAAATAAGATCGGAGCTCCCCAATGTGAGACACTTGGTCTCCAACTGCTCTTTAAATTCTTTTAATGCTGCTGGTACCATCCTATATGGCAGAATAATATATAGACTAGTATCGGGAAGAATATCTATACCGAAGTCTATTTCTCTCTCAGGAGGGACTCCAAGTATATCATCTGGAAAGACCTGAGGAAACTTACTCACAACTGGAACTGACTCAATAGGAGGTGTCTCAACACTAGAGTCATTAACTCGAACTAAGTGATAGACACAACCCTTGGAAACAAACTTTCTCGCCTTGAGGTATGAAATAAAATGACCTTTAGGCACTGCTGAACTACTCCTCCACTCAAAGACTGGCTCATTAGGAAACTAGAACTTGATGACTCGAGTTCTACAATCAATGGAGGCATAACAGGTATGAAGCCAGTCCATACCCAGAATAACATCAAAATCTACCATGTCTAACTCAACTAAATTAACCATAGTGCTCTTGTGATTGACATAAATAGTACAATCACGATAGACTCTCTCAGCTAGAATAGACTCCCAACATGTGTAGAAACACAAAAGGGTGCACAAAGTTTCTCAGGAAGAACATCAAAATTCATTGCAACATAAGGAGTCATAAAAGATAGACTCTCTTCTAGATCTAGCAAAGCATAAATATCAAAAGTAAAATCTTTCATTATACCAGTGACAACATTTGGAGAATTCTTTTGCTCTTGATGACTAATGATCACATATAGGCGGTTTGCTCCTCCACCAGTCCCTGAAGTAGCTCCTCTAGGTGCAGCCCTATCTGGTGGAGCAACTGAAGAAGATTAGGCTCTATTGCCCCTATTCCCATTACCTTGTCTGTTCTTAGGACACTCTTTCATGAAGTGACCCTCTTGACCACACTTGAAACAACAAGTAGAGCCATCGCGACAAGCACTTCGGTGGTTCCTACCACACTTAGCACATGTAGGAGCCCAATTACTTCCTTGTGTCACACTACCCTGAGACTGAGCAGGTCTAGCTCGGAAATTCTATGAATTCTGACTATTATACTCACCTTTATTCGTTGGTGCAGGTGCACTAGCAGATGATGGAGCATGTCCTTTTTGCTTTTAGTGAAAGGAAGAACGATTCACATTACTCCTTTGCTGCCCGGACTTATTACCTGTCTTAGTTTTCTTGTTTCTGAATTCTTCTCTATCTCTCATCTTCTCTTCCTCAACCTGCTGCACATAAACCATAAGTCTCGCTATGTCTATGTCCTCTATTAGCATCACTGTCTTTCCCTCCTTACTTGACAAACAAGATAGCCCAGCAACAAATAGATTCATCTTGCTTCTCATATCCGCAACCATCTCCGGAGCATATCGATAAAGTTGGGTAAACTTCAAACTGTACTCATGAACACTCAGTGAATCCTGCTTAAGAGTAAGGAATTCTCATACCTTGGCTTCTCTCAATTCACAGGGAAAGAAACGCCCTAAGAAAGCCTCCTCAAACATAGCCCAACTCAAAATTGGTGCACCCTCAGCTCTACCCTTATTCCACTGGTCAAACCAAGTCCTAACAACACTCTTTAGTTGATATGCAGCTAGTTCCACTCGCTTAACATCGGCAACGTGCATAACCTCAAATACCTTCTGCAGTTCCTCAATAAAATTTTCCAGATCCTCAGTGGTGTTTTAAACCAGCGAAGCTTGGAGCATTCATCCTTAGAAACTCACAGATTCTTGAAGTATCATTCACTTCCTGCCGGTTCTCTCTCTGAACAGCTTGATTGGTCATCGTTTGACTTAACATTTTGATCACTTCCCTGAACTCAGTATTTAGCGACCTCTCCTTAGGGTTGCACTTCAGGTGCTTTAGGTACCCTTGTTCCTCAGCATTCCTCCTAGTAGGATGACCTCTGACAACTCTTTGTGGAGGCATGATCAACTAAAAGACACACGCAAGCACGAGTTAGAAGGAAAATTTATAGAGATTAACTCCATCGCACGAAATGAATACGAAAGAAGTGAGATAATTCCTAAGTGTTGCAGCCTTCTAATTATCAATGTGGCGCGCTTCACACCGATAACTAGGACTCTACAAACATGGCTTCATAGACTCCCTAGGACTCATGAACTCTGTGCTCTGATATCAAGTTTGTCACCCCCCAAGCCTACAGCCTGGGCGGGACTGGCACTCGAGAACCATTGCTGGCCCCTAGCGAACCTTGGCCTGACTAGACTCTCAGCAGAAGACTTACTCAACATAAAATGTACTTAAATACAATCTTAAACAAAACTGTCTAAATATATAAACTGCGAATGTTTATAAATAACATCTAACTTAGCCAAAGAGGCAACTCAAGATTCAACATAAGCCAATAACAAAATAATAACAATTGAACTAACTAACTATCTATGAAGCCTCTAACAACTGATATGGACATCAAGACCAAGACCCACAACATCCTAATGAACTAACTAATCAAAGCAATAAAAAGGAATCCTCTGGAAAGTAAGGGAGACTCACCAACTCACTTTGAGTGATCAACTGGATCAACGAGGCGCTAGATGCTGATCATGGTTAATTGTATATGCATCATAAAATTGATGCAAGCCAAATGGCATCAGTACATTGAATGTACGAGCATGCGAGGCGAAATCTAAATAATACATAAGCTTGAATTAGAATCTGAAAGAAACACTTACCTCAACTTTACAGAACTCATGGATACTCAACTCAAATGCAGAATTAAACAAAATTAAAAATGCAGTTTATATAAAGCATTTAAAACAGTAATAAACAACTCAATATACATATATACAATAAAGTAATATAACTTTGTGGGAGTTCTCTAACCGACAATCATCACTATGAGCTATGTGATGATACATCGTCTCGCCCACGCTGCCAAAACTCTCATATAACTTGCTGGGATATAGAATGCCTTAACTAAGTGGATTCACTAGTCTATGCTAAAAAGAATTAAGGAATCATCTAAAAAGTATGACCATTTCTACCCACGTTGGCTACATGGTTTATGGAGACATTGAGTTGTTATGAACTCGTCCCTACATCGGTGCTCAATACTACTCCCAAAATACTCAGCTCATATGTTTAAAAATAAAAACACTTTCTGTGGTTTGAGATAATTACTTAAAACTAGCTCAAATGCTCTTTTGGAAATTGATGTTTCCTCTCTTGTTTAAAGTGTGAAAACATTTACTCATTTGGGAATACTTAGTCCCCATATACTCTTTTGAAGAAAAGACTTCTTGAAAAGACTCTATGAACTTTCTAGACTTGGCTCTTAACTTTACTTGAATTTGAATTTATTGATTCACGGTTATGATTCATGTTTATGGATGATTTCTAGATGTTTAGAAGTCATTTGGAGTAGTTAGAATCGATAGGAAGTGTTAGTACACTTTAGAAGGACTCAAACGGGCTAAAACGAAAAATGGGATGGGGCGGACAACCTTGGCGCATTGTTGGCGCACCACGCCAGGCCTAAAGTTCAGAGAATCATTTTGGGAGCACTGCTGGCGCGCCGCCCAAACTTTCCTGGCACTATGGGGAGCGCCGCGCCAGCTTTCCCCCAGTAAAACCTGGCAAATTTTTCCTCTCATTTTCTAACCTTAATTCGATTAATTTCGATTCTTCTTCTCAATATCTCTTTAGATTCAGGTACCCAAAATATATACACAAGAATATAACTCAAAGCTACACTAATAATCGACATTAAACTCTCAAAAACTCATCAATCTCATCCGAAATTCAAGAACGAAAGCAATTCAAGAACAAAACTCAAGAACATCGAGTTCTCAATATTTTTAGGACGAAAATACACTGAATTAAACATGTTTGGTGCATGGGTGATACATCCAAACTTACACTCCAAATAAAGAGTGTAAACGGTTGTTGTCAATTTACAGAACTCAACGAGAGTTGAGGTCGATCCCACAGAGAATTTCTTTACAGATAAAGTTTCACTATCACATTTCCTCAATTGTCGTTACTATTTCCTAAACAATTAACAAGGAAAGTAAAATTGGGTTTAACTGAAAGTATTCTATCAGCAAGTACTTTTAGTCAAAACTTAGTTACACGGTTCACAAAAAACTCGTTGTAAGTTGATTCAATCAAGTTAAAGAAACCAGATTTTGTGTTCACTATGACGTCGATATAACGCTCTTTCCGTAATTGAGTGTCAAGTAAATCAATGTTTACAGACTCTTTGGATTTAATAAATCTAACGCTTCTCAGCCTAATTAGATAATATCTACTCCTAATTCTCTCGAACTTAAAGTGTTATCGATATAGGACTTCGCTTAATTTAATACAGTGTTAAAGATCCCTTCTCTCAAAATCCAACTTTAACTCTAATTCGTAAACTTAGTTTAGCTTTTTCCCAACTGGTGCTTTTCTCTCGAACAAACACCAGATACAGGCCTGTCTAAAGCGTGCACTCAATAGCCTAAAATGATAATGGAAAGCTGTAAACTACAAGTTGTAAACAAAGATTGCCTTTTTACTCATTTTACGGAATCGCAACTAGAATATCATCATAGATCCCATACACCCAGTCATGAGTTTAGCCACTCATGTTCTTATGCCAAGAATCAATAATAGATAATGAAAACATATTACGAATTACTTACAAGAAATAATTGGTAAATCAACAACCACTTGATAATCTCAAGATTGAAAGGAACACTGTCCCACTGATGACAATAATGTGAATCCAAAATCTAAAACTCAAGTTTTTCTCTGTTCCACCGTTGTGTAACGTCAGATAATGAATAATAAAATACAAAACGACCTAAAGTAATTCAAAATAGAATGTTTAAATGAGTCCTAATAAAGTTAGGACTGAGTTGTCGGGCCTTGTCACAGCCACTACCACGATCCGTCAAGGGATTCACGAACCGTGAATCCCTCCGTGGTCTTGCCTTGGATCTTCCCCAGAGTGGGTCTTCAAACTTGGTCACTGGAAAATGTACCACGAGAGACACCACGGTCCGTAGCGAGTACCACGGCTCGTGAAGTCACCCGTGGTCTTCACTTTGTTTTCAAAACCTTCTTTCAACTATTTCCTGTTTTTATACTGGTTCAACTTCACGGTAGGTACCACGGTCGGTGAAATAACAACGGCCCGATGCCCCTCCGTGATCTTCACTTGGTTGTTCTTGCTTTTTATCTTTTCAGGGCTCAGTTCTGCCCCACTTTCACGAACTCAACTACAGACCGTTATGAAGTTAACGGTTCGTTACATAGGCCGTGAACTTCACTTGGTCGACATCAGTTCTGCTTCTTTTTCTGTAAAACCCAGATTCTGCCTACACAATTAACAAACTCATAAAATAATCCCGAAATATCACTTAATTCCAGTGTTAGTTCATAGTTATGAAGTATCAAATGTGCTACGATTTAGCAGCACATCAACACCCTCAACTTAGAACCATTACTTGTCCTCAAGTGATGAGAAAACAAACAAATACAATCAGCCCTCAATTCATTTCCAGATTTATGACGCTACGCAACAACTAATTCAAGTATAATTTGTGTCCCAAACCTCTGAATCTAACATGTAAGGATCAATACATGACATCTCATTACTCATAGTCAATCATGCTTATATATGCGAATTAGCAGCTCACACAATCTGCTTTCAAATGCAACCACTGTGTCCTCACACCAAAGAAGTCCCTCGCTCATTATGGTAGGGACTGAGTACTACTCTCACACTCTCAATAAATTTCTAACACTAACAACAAACTACCATAGGCTTGCCCTTGCTTTCTATACTTTCTCTTTCAAACACCCGGAATAGGATCACTGTAGGACTTTATTTGCTTGTAACATAGGCTCGGGGTTAGGGAATGGATATTTGGTTTCGTGAGTGACTAATTCCTTGGTTTCCCAAAGTTTTATTTTCACAAACTCTTTTTTGAGTGATTCTCTCCTTTTCTTTATTTCAGCTCGACCGAGTAGTTATTATTATATATATATTTATTTTTTACACCCTTCTTTTTAAATGAACTCAGCCCATTGGTCGAACCTTCTTTTTCCTTTTTTTTTTTCTTTTTTTTTGTTGGAATTGCAATCACGCTCAACTTAGGCTTTTGGCCTGAGTTGTGATATTGTGTACCTTCGACGAACCAAGGATTTGATATATTGGGTAGGAACAAAGACTGATTTAAGGCTCAAATTGGGTTCAAGTGATAATCTTTCCATTTGGTTCCTTTATTTTTGGCTTTTTACTGGTTTTTAACAAAAATGGCCTACTGATCCTTTCCTATCCGGTTATTTTCAGATTCAAGCAAGACTACTTAGGCAAGTTCTAGTTTCTGCTCCTAGTGTTAGACTTCAATCAAAACTTACTCACATATTACACAGGATTGCATTTTTTAGTTTCTTGGTTCACCAATTAATTGGTCAGATTAGCCATTTTCAACATATCAGTATCTAAGATGTCATCTAAAGATCCTAACAGTCAAACTCATGTTCGGGTCCTCAATATTTATAGATTAGCTGCTGCACAGCTCAATACATAAAACACCTACCACAGTAATACAAAGAGATAATTGCTATGACCGGCTGCTGACCACCCTCTACCCAAATAAAAAGGACTTTGTCCTCAAAGTCGAGCTAAAACAATCAAATACACAGGCTAAGAGGAGGGGTAATACCTGCGGCGCTCTAGACGCCGGTCGTCGTATCAACATTGGCACCCTTATCAATGGGTGCACTCTCAGGTGTCGGGACATCATCAATGTGGTCCTCATTAGTCGAAGTAGGTGCACCACTACCAGAAGCTCCAACTAAGGCTGCATCTCGCTGTAGCTAGTCAAGGGCTTCCTTCTCCCTAGCTACCCTCTTTGATGCTCTACAAGCTCTCTTTTCTTGCCTTCTTGCCTCTCTAGCAGGGTCAGTAGGGGTATCCTTATCATGTTCTCCAGTTATGTGTTTTCTGTTGTCGGATTTACTTGTAGGGGGTGCTCCCCAAAGCTCATCGAGTGTTTGAGTGGAGGGTGCTTGACTTAACATTTGCATCAACGACTCTGGCATGATTGGAGTGGGCACCTGTGCTGGCTTTTCAGCCAGCTTAGCAATTTGAGTACGCATTTTGACCAACTGGGCTCTGAACTCTTTAGTATTTGCTGAACCTGTAGCGTGGAAGCGATCTTGAACAAGGTTCTCCAAACCATCCATTCTGTTCGTTAAGACTGATAGCTCCGTCCTCATCTCATCTTTGATCTCTTTTTTCGCAGCTAATACCTTTGTCTCTATCAGCTGGGGCATCCAGAGCACAATTTGGTCTACCAATGTCCTGGTTTGGCGCTGATCTGCAACCAATTTCTCAAGAAAAAGCATAGGGATAGTGATAAAAGTACCTGGAGTATGGGATGCTGAAGCTGGGGGTGGTGGTGCCTCTGTGGATGGTTGTGATGACTCCCCCTGTTCTGGATCTCTACTGGCCTGGGGGATATCAAGTGGGACATGTGGAATAACAACTAAAGTACCTACAGCGGTAGATTTCGCGCCAATGAGATGGTTCGGGAAATCTTTGATTTTTGAAACCTGGGTTAGTCTGAATGTTTAACCCCATCTGTCAACGAGGCTATTCGGAGGAATATTCGCTCCTCGGCATAATTTCCCTATCAGACAGGGAAAGGAAGTGCAGCTCTCTCATTTAGTGCCTTGTCTCTCATCTCGATTGCTATTATCTTTCCTGCATTAACCGGGTAACCTACTAGAAGACATGCTACTAACGAGGCCAGGGAAGGGGACAAAGTGTTATCATTAGCTGTCCGGTCTCAATTGCACTCGGACAACAGCCCACCAAACCTTTGCCGGGAAAGTAAGCGAAGCTTTAGTGATAAGTGTTGGAGTTGTGGTGACCCAACCTGCATTTTCTCCATCTATGGCAATTTGCTTCGCAATCCAGCGTAAAACCCTTTCTCGAGAAGTCTGATCTTCCATTGTAGCATCACTGGTAACCTCATGATGTTTGCCCTCGAAAAGGCCAACTGAAACGGGTGCAGAGTATTTTGGGTCGTAGAACATTCTGTTAATCGACGCCTCAGAAATATCTATTGATTTACCCCTAACTATGATTGAGTTGAGTGGACCCCAGGTACTAGCCATGTCTTTCTGTCCACGCTTCGTGGTCTCTGTATCCGCAACAAAATTCATCAATGTAGCTGCATAAGAGGAATAAAATTCTCTGGTCAGGTGGCTAGAGTATTCACCAGGTGCATTGTCCATCCAATCGAACTGATGGAGCTGAAATATCTGATAGATGTCCGAGAATCCCTTGACATCAGCTACCACTACCCTAGTCTCAGGCATAATTGCTCGATTCTTGAAGCCCCCAATTTTATTCACAATACCATTGTCGAAGAACTCTTTAGATCTGTTAACAGTCCATATGGAGCGATAACAAGCAATCAGTTGTGGTCTCAATGCAGGGTTAGGTTCCTGAGCGTTCACATACATCACCATGGTATCATCATCAGTGATTTCCTCCTCATCCTCTCTATTAACTATTTCCTTTCGTACCCCAGTTTCAGCTTCTGTGGTAGCCATAGGTGGAGAAGTACTTGTGTTGGCCTGAGAATCGTTGTCAGATTCAACACTGTCCCCCGAGTCATCGGCAGATTGGTTACCAGCAGCAATATCAGTTGGACTTCCCGAGTTTTCCCCATTCTCGGAACTACTACCTCTCTCTTCAGATTGAGGAGGAGATCTTGGAGAATAGCTCTCCTAGCCAATGATCTAGTAGCCCGAAGCGAGTGATCTTCAGGTGTAACATTTATTTGCACCTTAGACCCACTCGCTTCGGAGTCGCCATGACCCTCTGATTGTGAATCGGTGACAGGAGCAGGTTTGTTAGCATTCTTTCATCTGGACCCATTGTACTGAGAAGCAAAACACCAATTCAGTACAATCATTAATAAAACGACACACAAGCGGGTACTCAGACTTCCCCTATGTAATATCATCGTGACGCCTTGCCTTAAGAATGCTGTCACCTAATCTATCATCGGGAAGGGCCACGGAATCACAATATTAACAAAAACTAAATACCTAAAAATACAAACAAGGGAAAACTACGAGCACTTGAACGAACCGTGGTATAAACCACAGACTGTGATGTCCCTCGTGGAGTTTAAACAGGATCAGAGTGCACAAGGAATTTCTGGCTATTTAACCGATGTTAACGACAGGTTTCATGGCCCGTGGAATGAACCACGGTCCGTGATACTGCCTGTGAACTTTAACTGAGGACCACTGAGGGCTTGGTTGATTTTCTAGTGTGGTTTACGACAAGTTTCACGACCCGTAATACCTTCCATGGTCCGTACAACCTGACGTAGTCTTACACTAGGCAATGGGTCAGTCATCGTCCTCCCAACATCAAATTTTTGCACTTAATCCCCATTGTTGTACAAAATACAGGCTCTTCTCATACTTTAAACCCTACCCTACTACTTATTTAACTAAATTAAGGAACCTAAATTTCACTACCTGACCTACAATTTTGACCCTCCTGTGATCGACCAACACACAAGAATAACTCCAACTTTCTAATTTCGACTTACCCACTCCAAGTAAGTAATAGTTTAGCAATTAATCATCACAAATGCATACTGAAGCCACAAAAATCGAAATCATTATAGACAAGATGTAACGGTAACTTACTTGGATTGAAGAAACCAAAAACGGGAAATAGCTGGATACACTTGCACAACTGAACAATTAGGGTTTGGATCTTGGGTAGAAGTAGGATTTATGGATGAATGATGATCAATTCTTCCTTAGATCACTGTTGTGGAGGAAAAAAAGAGGGAACCTGAAGTTTTGCCCTTTGGAATCAATAAATACGTTTTAATTTATGAGTTGGGTTACGTGCAGGTCGGGTCGGGTCATCGGTATTACTGGGTAGTAGATTACGGGCCGTGAGACTTCTCGTGGAAGATATCACGGTTCGTGGATCTGTTCGTGACATTGCCCTGTCAATGAAACTTACCTGATGCAGATGATGGACCGTGAGGTTGTCCTTAAAAGAAATCACGGTCCGTGAAACTATCCGTGATGTTGACATGGAACTGAGATTCCTACCTGATGTTCACGAGATGTTAAACGGCTCGTATAATACATGATGGACCGTGAACCCCTCCGTGAACCTTATTTGTGCAATTTCCAATAGCTTCCAAATTCAGTCCTCAATTTGACGAATCGTGATAGTTCCGGTGAAAATCTATACGGTTCGTGGTCCTGACCGTGACTTTCAGTCTGCACCAATTTCTGCATTTTTCCCTTTATTCTCTCTTGCATACTTCAGCACACAATGACTCTATAACAATAAAGAAAAATAAGGAAAACGAGAATATACCTAATATAATTACATCTTGGGTTGCCTCCCAAGTAGCGCACAATTTAACGTCGCGGCGCGACGCATGTTACTTGATTACTCAGACTTCATCAAGTTTACATTCCTCCACAATTTTCACATCCTCAGGAGCACCCAAATATGCCTTGATTCACTGGACCATTAGCTTTGAACCTCTCGCCTTTCTCATTTTCCAATTCAATAGCACCAGATTGAAAAACCTGTGTGACTTTAAAGGTCCAGACCATTTAGACTTCAGTTTTCCTGGAAACAGACGCAATCTGGAGTTGAAAAGTAACACCAAGTCACCAGGAGTAAAGCTCTTTTTTTCAATATGCTTGTCATGATATAGCTTCATCCTCTCCTTATACAGTGCAGCCCTCTCATAGGCCCTCAGACGGAACTCATCCATCTCATTGATCTGATCTAGCCTCAAGTTTGCGGTTTCGCTCCAATTTAGATTCAGCTTCTTCAACGCCCAGAGTGCTCTATGCTCAAGCTCAACTGGTAGATGACACGCCTTTCCAAACACCAATTGATATGGAGACATACCAATAGGT
Organism: Solanum verrucosum; assembly: GCF_900185275.1. Classification (NCBI taxonomy): domain Eukaryota; kingdom Viridiplantae; phylum Streptophyta; class Magnoliopsida; order Solanales; family Solanaceae; genus Solanum; species Solanum verrucosum. Next base: position 1,399,505 of record NW_026020058.1, read on the forward strand.
GTCTTGAAAGCTGTCTGATATGCCCATAGGGCATCATCTAGCTTCCGTGCCCAATCTGTCCTGTTGGCATTCACTGTCTTTGCCAAGATTGTTTTAATTTCCCTGTTGGAAACTTCCACTTGACCACTCGTCTGTGGGTGATAAGGTGTTGCCACCTTGTGCTGTTTTACTCCATACTTGGTCAGAAGTGCACTAAAGACTTTGTTGCAGAAGTGAGACCCACCATCAATAATGCTCTGGGTGTTCCAAACCTTGAGAAGATGTTCTTTTTCAAGAACCCAGCGACACTCTTTCCATCATTCTCAGGTAATGCAACAACTTCAACCCATTTGGACACATAGTCCACAGCCACCAGTATATATTTCTTCCCATATGAACTCACAAAGGGACCCATGAAGTCAATACCCCACACATCAAACAATTCCACCTCCAGAATAGGTGTCATGGGTAACTCATGGCGCCGAGAGATGGCTCCTTGCCGCTGGCACACATCACAGCTCCTTACTATATCCACTGCATCTTGATGAATTGTAGGCCAGTAATACCCACATTGAAGTATCTTGTGAGCTGTTCGAGCACCACCATGATGACCACCAACTGGAGATGAGTGACAGGCCTCCAAGATATGCAACATTTCGGCTTCCGGAACACATCGCCTAATTATATTGTCAGCACACACCCTGTACAGATATGGTTCATCCCAAAAGTACTTGTCTACATCATGCAGGAACCTTTTCTTTGCTGATATGTTAGTCCCTCGGGCATTAAGTCACTGACCAGAAAATTAGCATAGTCAGCAAACCAAGGAATAAGGTCAAGAGTAGCAGCTAATACCTGCTCATCCGGGAATGTGTCATCTATCTCGAGCTCAAGTTCTTCCTTCTTTGCAGCTTCCAACCTAGACAGGTGATCAGCTACCTGGTTCTCACAACCTCTCTGTCTTTCACTTCGAAGTCAAACTCTTGAAAAGCAATACCCATCTGATCAGCCTAGGCTTGCATCTTTCTTTGCCATGAGATGTCTCAAAGCAGCATGGTCTGTGTGAACTATCACTTTAGTGCCCAGAAGATAAGCTCTGAACTTTTCAAAAGCATACACTACAACCAATAGTTCCTGTTCAGTGACTGTGTAGTTTCGCTTGTGCCCCATTTAGCGACTTACTAGCATAGTAAATCGGATGGAACATCCTGTTGCGCTTTTGTCCCAACACAACTCCTAACGCAGTCCCACTGGCATCACACATCATCTCAAATGGCCCGCCCAGTCTGGGCCAATAATCACTGGTGCTGAAATCAGTTTCTCTTTTAGGCACTCAAAAGCTTTAAGGCATATCTCATCAAAGACAAATTTCACCTCCTTCTCTAAAAGCTTGCACATGGGGTGTGCAATTTTTGAGAAGTCTTTGATGAAACGCCTATAGAATCGGCGTGTCCTAGGAAGCTTCGAACACCCTTCACACAGATTGGCGGAGGTAATTTTTCAATCACCTCAATCTTAGCCTTGTCGACCTCAATTCCTTTCTGTGACACCTTGTGTCCAAGGACTATGCCCTTTTTACCATGAAGTGGCACTTCTCCCAATTTAGCACTAAGTTGGCTTCCTCACATCTCTGTAAAGCCCTGCTAAGATTCAACAAACAGTCATCAAAAGTATCGCCTACTACAGAGAAGTCATCCATAAATACCTCTAGAGTGTCCTCAACCATGTCTGAAAAGATGGACATCATACACCTTTGAAATGTGGCTGGTGCATTACATAGTCCAAATGGCATGCGTTTAAACGCAAAGGTGCCATAAGGACATGTGAAGGTGGTCTTTTCCTGATCTTCAGGTGCAATTGATATCTGGTTGTAGCCAGAGTATCCATCTAAGAAACAGTACCATCCTTTACCTGCCAACCTGTCAAGCATCTGGTCCATGAAAGGCATGGGGAAATGATCCCTCAAAGTCCACTTGTTCAGCTTCCTGTAATCCATGCACACTCGCCATCCAGTGACGGTCTCTGGGACTAATTAATTCTTGGCATTCGCTACCACAGTCATGCCTCCCTTTTTAGGCACACATTGCACTGGACTGACCCAGTGGCTATCAGAAATAGGGTAGACCACCCCACATCTAACCATTTGATTATTTCTTTCTTAACCACCTCTTGCATAGGTGGGTTCAACCTCCGTTGGTGTTCAATACTCGGGCTGCAGTCTTCCTCAAGCTGAATCTTATGCGTGCAAATACCTGGAGGTATCCCAATTATATCAGCAATGGTCCATCCAATGGCTCTTTTGTATCTTTTTAGCACCTTGATCACCTCTTGTACCTGCTCTTCATTCAAATCTGCAGCCAATATCACAGGTAAAGTGTTATTAGTACCCAAGAATACATACCTGAGGTGATTGGGTAACTGTTTCAGCTCTAACACTGGTGGCTCCTCAATGGATGGTTTCGCTGGAGGACTTGGCCTGTTTTTCAAGTCCAAGTCCAATTTCTTTGGCGCATACGAATGTGTTCCCATACCCTGCAAGGCATTCACGGTCTCTACATAGTCAGACCGGAAATCCACATCAAAGTTCATCAGTACTGCTGTTAATGTTTCAACAACCATTCTCTCTTCTATAGGTACCCTCATGTCTTCATCAGTGACCATCTCTATTGCAGATATCACATTCATATCTCGTGGTTGTTTCATTGACCTGCAAATGTTGAACCTTACCTCATCTGTGTTGAGTCTGAACTTCAACTCTCCTCTCTCAACATCCACTAAAGCTCTTCCTGTGGCCAAAAAGGGTCTTCCCAAGATTATGGGAACCTCAAAATTACTTCGCAATCCAGAATCACAAAAGCTGGAAAGATGAAAGTGTTTTACCAGTATCACATGTCCCATGGCCTCTTTACTGACCTATCAGCCATCATCAACCTCATTGATGTAGGTTTTGGTACTCCCAAACCTAACTTTTTATAAATGGCTAAAGGCATCAGATTTATGCTAGCTCCCAGATCACATAAAGCTTTTGCAAACTTGATTGACCCAATGGTGCATGGTATTGTGAATGCACCTGGATCCTCCTTTTTCTGCACCAGAGATCTGGTAGCAATGGCACTGCAATGATGACATCGTTAGAGAAATCATGACTTACAGCTCTTTTCTTTGACCAAGTCTTTCATGAACTTGGCATATCCTGGCATCTGCTCTAGGGCTTCAACCAATGGAATGTTTACTGAAAGTTGTTTAAGCATGGTGATGAATTTCGTAAACTTTCCATCTTCAGCTTTCTTTTTGAGCCTTTGAGGGAAAGGGAGGTGGCCTGGGAATTGCTGTAAGGGCAGGTGTTCTGAACCTCTTTCTCTTTTTCCTCTCAAATGTTGTGCTTTAGGTTGAGATTGTTGAGCCTCTCCTGATCATCTACCGTATATTCTCATCCTCCTCTCGGCTAGCTTGCTCCAAGACCTGTTCATACTTGGTACCTGCAGAAAAGGGTCAGAAAGAACTTTACCACTCCTGGTGGCGATGGCGATGCAGTGTCCTTTCTTCTTAGGATTTTGAATGGTATCAGTTGGTAGTGGAATCCGTTCTTTCTCTCCGCTCAGCCAAGTACTGCTGAAGAATTCGGCGCGCTCACGAGTTTTTTCATTGAGGCTGAGAGTTGCCC